>NC_064770.1:28585167-28663497 GCF_011397635.1 Epinephelus fuscoguttatus | reverse complement strand
TGGCAGTACAACACAGGAAGGAAGTAGGAAGTAATGGTCTTCAAAATAAAATCTCACTGTTTAAAAACGGAACCTTTATCTCCAAAACGGGCAAAAATATACATATAAAAATGAATGAAATTACATCTTCTTAATAGCAACACAAATCATGGAATTTATATTTTGAAGAAATCATGTCAAAAAATGTATCTAAAGCAGATATTTGTTTTTTTCAAAATTGACCTGCAAACAATGCAAGCTGCCCTCTGGTGGACAAAACGAGAAACAGCAAGCACAAAAACAAAATGGGTTTGCTACACTGTGAGTTCTCCTGCTTCTTGCTGCTTCATCTTTTATCAGACAACATGGACTGATGGTCAGTCAGTGATAGCAGAAAACTTCCCAGGTGACTGTCTCACTTTCTTCTGTGGTTCCTCTCTCCTTTCATCTCCTCAGGTTGTACAGGTCAGAGTATGGAGTCCATTCCTTCCAGTTCAGTAGTGAAAAAGCCTGGTGAGACTCTCAGTCTCTCCTGCAGGGGATCTGGCTTCACATTTAGCTGCTATGCTATGAGCTGGATCAGACAACCTGCAGGAAAAGGACTGGAATGGATCGGGAGAGGCTTCTCCGATGCCAGCAAAAACACTTATGCCAGCAGTGTAAGAGGCCGTGCAGAAGTCAGTAGAGATGACAGCAACAGCATGGTGTATCTGAGACTGTCCAACTTAAAGCCAGAGGAAGAAGCAGAGAGGCTGTACAAAAACTCCACAGACATTTTTTTCACAAAGACCTACAGGTGGCAGTCGAAGATAAGACTTGGTACAACACAAACTAAGACACTATGAAAGACACAGCAGATGTTGTGGTTTGTTACATCCTGTTTTTCAATGTAATTGTTAATAATGTTCCCATTATTGATTTTTAACAGTGCTGAGAATATATTTGGACAATATATCCAGGATATGGATGGTTAAACAAATGCTGCCAAAGAGAATGATAAATACCTCTAATCTGAATATAAATAAAAGTTACAGTTGAATAACTTGAAAAGAATCTGCATTATTAAAAATATATATGATCATGATGTAAAAGAATGATATAACTCACAGTGATGTGATGACAAAACCACTGTATATGTATCTCTATAAACTGTCTGTGTACAAAACATTATACAAATGTTCTCCTTTCACTCACTGAGACTATGAAACATAGAAATATTTCATTTCTATGCTGTGAACAAAATGGGATGTTCTGATTATTTGGCTTCACTGTGAAAAAAACTACAGTGTATTCCATTTTTATTATCAAATAGAGATGAAGAACAACACCTCCAGTCAGCTGATTTACTATCATCACTACTGTATGTAAATCAGCCTCCTTGTGTGTTGCCTCATAAAGAAGTGAAGTGTGTGTGTGTGTGTCAGTGAGAGGACAGAAGAGCTCACATCAGTTCAGCTTCAACATCAACCATGTTCTCTGTAGCTCTGATACTGCTGCTGGCAGCTGGATCCTGTGAGGAGCTTTCAGTGGATTCACACTAATAAACACATTAGAAACACTGAATAGTCAGATGAATGATGGAGATAATGTTGATTTGTCTTTCCACAGGTGTGAACAGTATTGATCTCATCCAGCCAGACTCAATGGTTGTGCAGCCTGGACAGTCTTTGACCATCACCTGTCAGGTCTCTGGTTATTCTTTGACTGATAACAGCTATGCAACAGGTTGGATCAGACAGCGTGAAGGAAAACCAATGGACTGGATTTGTAATCGTTGGGGTGGAGGAGACTTTTACCAAAATGCTGCTCTGAAGAACAAGTTCCTTTACCACACACACACTTCTACAAGCTCAGTGACATTAACAGGACAGAATCTGCAGCCTGAGGACACAGCTGTGTATTACTGTGTGCGTCGGCCCACAGTGATACAAACCACCAACAGACCTGTACAAATACCCAGCAACCATGTGACTCAACCACACACACATGCTGATAATGAGAGATATACATAAAGAATGTTACTGGCAGTTTTTCCCTGAAATAGTTTACTTTAAAATGTGTATACATGCTCTTCTTCTATTGGTGTAAAGTGATACATACAACAACAACAACAACAACTTATAATAATAATAAGTAGCAGTAGTCGTATTTTAGTGAACAAAAGTAATGTAACTAAAGTAAATTAAAAACAGGCTCTCTCTAATAAACTAATCATGACCGTGTTAGGAAAGTTTTCAGTTGTTTAGTAATTCACAGTTTGCCTGCTCTTGAAGAAAAGATATTCTATTTTAAAATATATCAGTGTTCCATGTTCCCTTATGGGCCCTAGGCCTTTTTGGGGGTAATTTCCCTGCCTTTACTTTTAAGCTCATATCACAGTCATTATAAAGCCTACATACACATGCTATATCTTGTTTGTTTTTTCGGGACAATCTGGGTTATCCAGATTTGCCATCATTCCATGTCCTTCTCTGTGCCTGTATTTTATATTAATTTTTATATCAATGAAAAAAAACAAATCTGTGTTCTTCTTACAATTCTTACATTTTTACATGTATCTCACCATAGCAAGTTGGAAGTTGGCATATTCTGCCATATATGAAGAGGGGAGACTGTCTGGAATCTGGCAATATAAGAACCATGATGCTGGGACATTCTGTTACTTCACAGCTGTCCAAAACATGTGGTTTGTGCCAGGCGGACATGATTGCCAGTATTTTTTCATTATTGCAAGAAATTCCATTGATTCATTCACAAGTCAAAAATGTGTTTTATCTGAAAGAAACATGCAATATTTACATCTAAGATCATAGAAAAATAGTCAACCAAGTGCAATGAAGCCCTCCAAGATAATATTTGCCACTTTGTTTGCAGTAAAAAAAAAAAAAAAAAAAAGTCGGGGCACTGGGGGGGAGTGTCCCACTTAACGTATATGGTGACTACGGCCCTGTCAGCATGCATAATTAGGTCTCACTTGTCTGGGTGTGCCCTATGACCTTGTCATACAAAGTTTGATGTGTCAACTGGACAATATGGAGATATTTGCATCTTGAAAGCTGGACTACAAATGTGGATAGACAGGGAGAAACACACGCAAGCCTAAGACGTGGTAAGATACGATATTCCTCACTATATGAAGTGACTGATAACAAGATCTGTATAATGGATTGTAAAGAAATTCGTCAGGTTTTTATTTTGTAGACAGTTGAACTGTATTTATAGCGTGATGGGATGACAGCACAATGATGTGTGTGGTATCACTGGAAAGCTCTAGTCCTGCGCTTTCATGTGATATGCGTGGCATTTCTGTGCGAGCCTGCATTCGCGAATGCAAAGCTGTATGAAAGCTCTGTTATACATAATTTTAGTGTAACTTTATCATTTTCTTTTTCGCTGTGAAAACATTGGACTCCCGACAAGTGCTTCGTCTTGTCGGAAAGCTACAGTTCCGCTGTTTCACGTGATATGGTGGCTTCTCACTATGATGCACGGCCATGGAGAAAATCAATAGAGAAGAACAGGTGTGAATTTGGACACACTATGCGTTCTTCGGGCCCATAGGGTTAAACCTATAGGAGCTCTTCTTCCCTCAGTTCAATGACACCATCAGCAACTCTCCTAATTTGTAACTGAATAACTGATTTAGTTTTATGCACCTATCTGCCTCACTATATTTGCCTGGAGTTTATTATTTGTAGGCTTTGCCTGGTGTGGCTTTGCTCTTTGTCGAGGTAGGCTGGCTCATGTTATTCTGTTGACTTCAGGCAGCTTCTGTTTGTCTGCTGCTGATAGACAACAACTACCTCACATACAAAGAGGTGTAAATAAACAAGAATAAAATGCTTGATGTTTTTTATTTTCAAATATCCAAAGCTAATAAAAGAAGTTCAGAGCTGTAATGATGAACAATAATTTAAATGTTAGTCCTCTCTGACTTTAAACAAATCTCTATATTTTTGGGTGTCACAAGTGTGTAACCTTTCTTGAATGTTAAAAGTATCTACCATCCCTGTTTTAAAACTCTAGAGTGCAGACAAGATCTGGCTTCAACACTGATCCTAGTGACATCTATAAAGCGGAAGAAATGACAGAGAAGGAAAGAAGTGATTGTTTTTACTTAATTGTTTTCAGCTCTTAATGTGCCAGATATTAATGTCCTCCTCCTAATGATCACCTGTTACCAACCTTTCTGCCATGAAATAACCATAAATCTGTCACAATGCCAAATCCAGGCGTGCTGTGCATCACTGCTTCACTAATGGCAGCTTTTACATTATTGTTGTGGTAATGTTGATGATCAAGTTACTCCATTTCAAACACAAAAAACAATTTTAATGTACAAACTTATGCGGACGGGCGGCACGGTGGTGTGGTGGTTAGCACTCTTGCCTCGCAGCAAGAGGGTTGCTGGTTCAATCCCGGGCATGGGAGCCCTTCTGTGTGGAGTCTGCATGTTCTCCCTGTGTCAGCGTGGGTTCTCTCCGGGCACTCCGGCTTCCTCCCACAGTCCAAAGACATGCAGATTGGGGACTAGGTTAATTGATAACTCTAAATTGTCCGTAGGTGTGAATGTGAGCGTGAATGGTTGTTTGTCTCTTTGTGTCAGCCCTGTGATAGTCTGGCAACCTGTCCGGGGTGTACCCTGCCTCTCGCCCGATGTAGCTGGGATAGGCTCCAGCCCCCCCGTGACCCTCAAGAGGTTAGATGAAACTTATGCGGACATTTCTTGGTCACTAAACATTCTGTCCAGTTTCACCAAAGAAAAAGTCCAATCAGTTGTTTCCTCCCTGTGAGGAGGAGTCAATGCAAAACTCAGATATCTTCCACCTCTACTTATCTGACTGCAGAGAGGAGGACAGAGAACAGTGGACACACAGTTTAACATGATGGACTATAGGACAGGACTGCTGCTTTTAACTATCTGCTGGGCAGGTGAAGATTTTTGTTGTTTACTATATTAGGTTTTCTTTTAGGTTGTAAATTTGTTTCATGTCATGATTTTCTTGCTGTCTTGACAGGTGTTGATGGTCAGACTCTGACAGAATCTGAACCAGTGATTAAAAGGCCTGGAGAATCTCACAGACTGACCTGTACAGCCTCTGGATTGCACTTTGATAACTACTGGATGGCCTGGATCAGACAGGCTCCTGGAAAAGGACTGGAGTGGGTTGCTACTGTCACTCATGACAGTAAGAGCAAATACTACTCTCAGTCAGTTCGAGGCCAGTTCACCATCTCCAGAGACAACAACATCGATCAAGTGTATCTGCAGATGAACAGTCTGAAGACTGAAGATTCTGCTGTTTATTATTGTGCTCGACAGCCACAGTGACTGGAGTTGGTTGAGCAGCTGTACAAAAACCTACACAACTTCTTTTAGGCTGGCAGAGCCCAAGCATGAAATACTTTTGTAGTATGTATCTTAATTATACAACAGTTAGTTCCGGCCCTGCAATCTGATTGGTCGAGAGACAGTAAAACCGTGACGATATTGGAGTACAACATCACGGTTATTTCACTGTGTATGTATCACTCCGCCTCACAGCTGATTGCAATCAACAATCAAATCAAAACTGACGGTTAGTGTCAGTTAGGTCAGCAGTTGCGTTGCATCACTGGAAAAGTATTTAAACAAACTTCCACCAGATGCAAATGCCCTTTATCTGAAGCCCAGGATGACAGCAGCTCACACAGACAATATCTGGTACACTAAAGCTCCGCTGGGAATAAACTCACTCGCACAGATGCTGTGTAAAGAGGCGGGGACAACAGCTATCTACACCAATCACAGTTTCAGGGCGACTGCCATACAGAAGCTGTCAGATGCGGGTCTTGAAGCTAGAGAGATCATGACAGTGAGTGGGCACAGGTATGATGTTGTTTTAACGCAGCCTATATGTAAAGTTAGTCTTCTAATTAGGAGTCGGGCCCTAAGATATACCTTTTGACTTGCAGGTCTGAGAGCTTGTTAAAAAGCTACTGGAAGCCATCCATGGAGAGCAGGAAACGATGGAGCAACATACTGTCAGATCAGAAGGCAGAGTCGGCTGTGCCTGTGAAGCGACAGTCCACCATGCAGTCACCAGAGACTGGTGACTGGAAATGTGCAGATAAATGTGTATAATAGTGGGGCGGCATAGCTAAACTATCGTTCATTTTTGGTCGGTTGGTCGGTCGGTCCACAAAGCTTTTCTTGAATAATTCAAAAAGTACTTGACAAAAAATGTTCGAAATTTGCATGCTGCAAGTAGAGACCATGAGTAACTATGCCAGAAAAAAATGACCAGGATTCATTCATAGGTGGCGCTATAATAAGCATTTCAAAATGAAAAATTTGCTTTTCTTGAGGTTGTGTGTATGCATGTTGTGTGGATGCATGCATGTATGAGGTCGCAGCTATTGCAAATTAGCGCTTGATCTTAATTTAATGTGAACTGTGAGTGTGTCTAACTATATTTTTACATTTTTAAAATATTGTAATGAATCATTTAAATATTTTTGATTAATTTTATTGAATTAATGGTTGCTACGGCAACTAGGGTGTGTTTTTGCGATGCCCCAATATCCAGATTTGTTCGAAATATATCCACCAGCACATGTGCGAAATTTTGTGCTTTCATCACAAAATGAACGATTGTTGTGATATACTGAGCTCAGCCACCCCACTGAAGAGTAAGTGCCTGGCGCACCATGTCTGCGTTACATAGCAACGGTGATAGCGGAGTCCTGAGGGAACTATTTTTGTTGGCGGAAGAAGACAAATAAATTGCTTAAATTATCTATTTTGTCCTCATTTTTTTTGCTTATTTAACTGTTGAACTGTTGTATAAAAGCAATATCACACTTGAGCTCGTGATGTTATACTCGTATATTGTTACGGCTGTGATTGTGCTCAGCACGAGGCCGCAGCCGTGACGATATACGAATATAACATCACTCCCTCTCGTGTGATATTGCTTAAATATTAAACATTTTTTTCTTAATCATTTTTACATCTTACATTTTACATCACAAACATAAGAACACATTACCTTTGTCCCTGCAACACAGAAAGTCCTGAAAACTGTTCCTGAGGAAAACTTACTCTAAACATTAAACACACAAAAAAAACTCAAAAGCCACTTGTTAATAAAAGGGCCAAAGACAGCACAACAACATGATAACTGAAATTAAACCACGACAAACACTTTACATTTCTACAAATTGTTGGGAATAGAATGATTTTATGGGTTTTACTATCAGTTGTGTTTCACTATATAAGTTTTAGATATGTGAACAATGAGAATACTGAGATGATTTCAGCTGATCTGAATGTGTTTGCTTTGCAGAAGTGGAGAAGTACAGGAGAGGAAGAGACATGAAGTCTGAGGAGCACATATCGCAATGCTTAGATAATTAGTTTCATATATGGTAAAAAGAATAGAAAGTGATGTACAGATAGTAAGGTACAGCACGTGTAGGGAGTTGTGTTGTTCTCTTGTCTTTCAAAACAGGAGCCACGCCCCCACCGCCAGCGGGAAGGAGTCAGATTAACACGAGGCAGGGGCGTGGTGTGGTGAAGGAGGAAGTGGAACTGCCAATGAGAAGAGGACAACGCCTTGCGTGCACAATGACACTCTGTTACGCTCAAATATACTGGGTCAGGGAAAGGACAGGAGGTCAGACTTCGTGAACTGATACACCTTTGTTGTTCGTCAGGGACGTGAAGTTGAGACCCAGAGCTCTGTAATTTTATTCCTTTACTGCTTAATAAACTACATTAACTGAGACCGAATATCTTCTCCTATTGCTTCATTAAAGAACACGCAGGACTGAGCTCACACATAGCACATTAGAGAGTAGGATGAGACTCTTAGTCCATCAAAATGAAGACACACTAATGTTTGTAAGTTATGTGGAATCTACATTGAGTCATAATATAAATGAAAAATTATGTTGCTTTTCCTTCATAAAATCACCAGAGGGCAGTCAGTGTCAAGTTTCTGTCTCTTCTGTGACTTAAAGGAGACACTCAGATCTGCTGCTCTCATTAACCTTAATTCAATTCAATTCAATTCAATTTTATTTATAAAGCCCAATATCACAAATCACAATTTGCCTCACAGGGCTTTACAGCATATGACATCCCTCTGTCCTTATGACCCTCACAGCGGATAAGGAAAAACTCCCCAAAAAACCCCTTTAATGGGGAAAAAAAACGGTAGAAACCTCAGGAAGAGCAACTGAGGAGGGATCCCTCTTCCAGGACGGACAGACGTGCAATAGATGTCGTACAGAACAGATCAGCATAACAAATTAACAGTAATCCACATGACACAATGAGACAGAGAGAGAGAGAGAGAGATGCAGGTAATGACAGTAGCTTACAACAACATTATTGAAAGTAATAATATTATAGTTATAGTTCTGGCTACTGCGGTACAATATGTTGAAAGTATGTATTAATACCTGGCAGTATACATGTGTGACAATAGTCGTGTATAATAACAGTAGAAGTATGACTAATGACTAATGATGGCAGCAGCAGCAGCAGGAGGCATCTGGCGGGACCACGGCAGCAGCACAACCACACACGTCACGCTGTCCAGGCACTGCTGCAATAGGAGTTAATCTGAGAGACAGTGGAGCACAAAGGCTCCGGAGAAGAAGCCGAGTTAGTGACATCCAGAATGGCTGAGTTAGCAAGATGCAGTAATAGAATACGAGAGAGAGAGAGAGAAGGAGAGAAGGTGCCCGGTGTATTATGGCGGGTCCTCCGGCAGACTAGGCCTGAGGCAAGGCAGACTAAGCCTGAGCCAGCCCTAACTATAAGCTTTATCAAAGAGGAAAGTCTTAAGTCTAGTCTTAAATGTGAAGACGGTGTCTGCCTCCCGGACCGTAACAGGAAGATGATTCCACAGGAGAGGAGCCTGATAGCTAAAGGCTCTGGCTCCTGATCTACTTTTGGAGACTTTAGGGACCACGAGTAACCCTGCGTTCTCAGAGCGCAGTGTTCTGGTGGGAACAACTGACTGATACTCAAACCATGGAGAGTTCATATTTCTCCATTGTACATCAATAGGTACATTTCTGAAGTCTGATTAAAATAATTTCTGAAAGACGACAGCAGTGATCTATAAAGTGGAGATGAGTGACGACAGTATATATAATTTTCATTTGTCATTTGTAGTTGAGGCAGACATTAAACAGTTGGTTGATCTGACTGTAAATGTTTTTAATCTGACTCATCTGACTCATAATATCATCATCATAAATGTGTTTTCTTTCATGTTTATCAAATAAATGTTCACAACCTAATTCCAAGCTCTGACTACATGTGACAGGACAGTTCATCCTTCTTTTATAGCCTGTCAGTGTCCTTGTCTATGCAAAGTGAACTTCCTCACAGTCTGCTATAAAGACTTGATATCATGCTGTCAGCTGCAGCAGAAGAAGAGAAGCTCCCATCAGATCACCTTCAATACCAACCATGTTCTCTGTAGCTCTGCTGCTGCTGCTGGCTGCTGGATCCTGTGAGTCTCACTGAGGCAGAGACACTGACAGTATGATCACAGCACACTGACTGTTCACTCTTATTACACTCATTCAATATTCAACATGTTTTCCTCCACAGGTGTGAAGTGTGAACAGTTGACACAGCCAGCCTCTGTGACTGTGCAGCCAGGTCAACGTCTGACCATCACCTGTCAGGTCTCTTATACTCTCAGCAGCTACTGGACACATTGGATCAGACAGCCTGCAGGGAAAGGACTGGAGTGGATTGCAAGTGCACATGTTGGACACGGCACATACTACAAAGATTCACTGAAGAACAAGTTCAGTATCAGCTTAGACTCTTCCAGCAACACAGTGACTCTAAACGGACAGAATGTGCAGCCTGAAGACACTGCTGTGTATTACTGTGCCAGAGAGCCACAGTGACACAAAGCATCAGTAGACCTGAACAAAAACCCCTCAGTGCCTGAACACTTGTAACATGAAGCCACCAGAGGAGGAGCCCTCAGACCACTAATGATTTCAACACCAGCTCACTGTTACAATACAGAGAGAAACAGACTTTAATGGTTCTTAAATAAATCTCTTATTTTTAATCTTCCATAAAATTGTTATGAAAACAAACAAACAAAAAATGCAGTTCTTATCTGAAGCGTAACTGCATTTGTGACTGACTACATTATAGTCTTGAGCCAACTTCATGGTGATGTTAAAGAGTCAAACTACAGAAAAGTTTGTTTTCATTGACAATCAGAAATTTTGTCAGAAATTCCAGTTCCACCTTCTCTTTGTGTGAGATGCACCTTCGTGACTAAACAACTGGTACAGTTTACAAGCCAGCTTATTCCACGTCAGTCAAGAATCGCTTCACCATTTCCAGAGACAACAACGTGGACCAGGTGTATCTGCAGATGAACAGCTTGACGGCTGAAGATTCTGCTGTTTATTATTGTGCTCGAGAGCCACAGTGACACAGGAAGCCACAGAGCTGTACACAAACCACTGAAAATGCCACTGCGACAGTCACTAATAGAAAGTGCTGTAAAACCACCCCATGCAAGATGTTTTTAAACAGACCCCTAATTCATGTCTATCCTAAGCGTTCCCCTGCAGTATGCTTCATTCACAACTTGTCTAAAACAGCAACAAAGAGTGGAGTTTAATGACCTTCTCCTCATCTTTAAAACCAATTACAGAAGAATAATCTTTATTTTGTTTTATTACCCTCTCATCTACTGATGTCCGCCAAAAAGACCAAATGAAATGAAGCTCCAATCAAATTTAAACATTCTCAATTGCTTTGATGTTTCAATTTTTATTCTACAAATTTACAACAGCATTTAAAAATGTTACCAATTATATAATCTCACATTTATTTTCATCTGAATGCATTTTGTTCAGTGTTCTTCAAGTCCATTAACAAGCTGTGAGTTTGAAAGCTCCTTTATTTCTTATTTTGTTTTAATATTTTTTAATAGAAAATAGTATTTTACTTATTAAATAAAATATAATTTCTAAAGCAGACTATGTTGCTACAGTTTCCGAGCACTGTATCCAGCTTTACAGTCTGGATAAAGGATGCTGTTGACCACAATACAGTGGGTTGATGTTACATCAATATCTTAAAAGTTGTTTTTTAATGTTGAAAAGATGACCTTGGAGTCATTTTTAAGTCAAGTTTTTCAGATTCAAATGTGACCATAAGCCATGTCACGGTACATTAATGACAATGACAGGAAAAAACAACACTGAATTTAAAAGAAATCCCAATAAACTGATTAAAACATGTACAATGCAAAATGCTAAATAGGAAGTGTGTAACATGTATAAATAGTTTTGTCAATTAGAATAGAAGTTTTGTGATATTCTTACCCACTGCTGACAGTACAGGTCCCTGTTCCTCGAGTGCAGGAAACAGTGTCAGGTTTTTGTATGAGGGTTTATCACAGTGATGGGCTGGGGCAGCACAGAGATATAGAGCCATACAAAAACCTAACAGCAACAATCTGCAACACTCTCCCATTCTTGTGACAGAGAAAAAGGACAGGATGAAATATTTCTCACTGGAATACGAGGTAACACTGTGTTTATCATTTTTAATGAGCAGATTAGTCGTTAAAAGTTAGTTAATCAATCGTTTAAAGTCACAGTTAGTGCGCAGATGTAAAAGTTATCTTCCAGTAAATCTTTACTTTAAGAACTGATTAAGAATCAGCACAAAACACATGATCATAGGATGACACCAGGGTATAATACTGACCAGGATTTATGTTTATTTCAGTCACATAACGACATTTTCAGGCACTTTTCTGGTACATGAGGTTTTTGTTTAGGCACTGAGTGGAGATGTAGCACTGTGATGCTTTGGACTACTGGGGCCAGGGGACTGATGTCACAGTATCTTCACGTAAGTCACATTTAAACTTTTAATTTTTATTACAAAGTCTTTTTGTCTTTTGTGTGTTTTTAGTGTGTTTCTTGATGGTAGAGAAGTTTATCTAATGGCCTTATTTAGGTTTATACTGATGTGAAACAGAGCAGACAGATGTTTGTAACGCAGCTGTTTCTTAGAAAGCTTTGAAAACATTTTCTTTGTTTGCATCATCACTAAATGCAGGTTTGAGATGTTCTTAGAATTTATTCAGCTCGATTATAATTGTTGCTGATGAATGATTACCGTGGATATTAATTATGAACCATGCCGTACCTGGATTTGTTTTAATAAGAAGTTAGCGTAAAGCTAAACATATATTTTATTTGTGAGATTAATACCAGGTCAGTGTGTGTGTGTGTGTGTTTAAATAACTAAACACTGAAGAAAGACATAATCAAGTACAGACGTTTATCTTGTGTCAAAGTCAAAGTTGTTCGTGTATTAACTTGTTGATGATATCCTTTATGTTAACATTATTAGAATATGGATTATATGTCATTATTTATTCCTTTATTAGTTAATATTAAATACATAATTTAAAAAGATTGTCGAGATAAACCAGGCACGTAAGAACAATTTAGGATTTCAGTTTGTGAAATGTTCAAATCCTCCAACAACTAGTAGCATTTTATATTTACAATCACCCTGATTTAAGAGTTACAGGTGGCTATGAAGATAACAAAAAATGTTTTTGGGAAAAATTAATTAATTATTTTTATTCATCATATATTAGACCCAAAGTGTTTGATATTAAATAAATGAATAGGACATTTAAAGAAAGTATCAAGATTATATTTATTGAATTAGTTCACAATTTATGGTTACATCTCACAGTATATATGTATTTATATTTTATATATGTATATCAATATATTGTATTTATTTTTATGATTTTTATGTCATATTGTCAGCCAATTGATTGGCTGTTATAATTCATATGACTTTGTATTTATATTTTAAACTTACACTTTGAAATGAACTGTACCGACCTATTGTTTTTAATTTGAAATGAAAAGAAAAAACTCCACAAGATCGATGCCCGACATGGCAAAAAAGGTTTTAAACTGACTAATTCTTTTTGACACAGTGTGGTTTTGCTGTTGTATAAACTCAGATTAAACTGTTTATCAGTGATAATAATAATAACATATTTATTCATTAAAATGATCTTCTGGGCAGGTGTCTCTGTCTTCAGTTCCATCAGTCAACGCACTATATTTATGATTCATTTTTAGACAAGCTGTTGATCACCTGTGTTCTTTCATTGGCCTGTATTGGTATTTACATGTTTTGACACTTGTAAAACTCTTTCACAGAAACAGCTGCGGCTCCGGCTCTGTTTCCTTTGGTTCAGTGTAACTCTGGGACTGCAGGTACAGTCACTGTTGGCTGTATTGCACAAGACTTCTTCCCAAAGAGTCTCACTTTCCAGTGGACCGATGCCAGCGGGACCACACAGACTTTTAAACAATATCCTACGGCTGTGAAAGACAACAAATATACAGGAGTCAGTGAAAACACACTGAATTAGCAAGACTTATGACTACACCATCTTTGAATCTGGGGTGACGCCATGGTTACATTACCTAACCAACGTTGCTGCCTTGGTATCAACATGTCAACTGACGGCATCTTCTCTTATCTTAAGCTCTAATAAAATCATAATGGGTGAGTTTCAGCTCCCGTGCAGTTGTCATGAAGGGTGAAATTAGCTGTTTACACCTAAACTGTTTTTTGTACCAGGCTGTATACATGTTTGTTTCTGCTATAAAGTTTGGCATTTTAACATGGGGGTCTACTTCTGCATTGCATTTTTCAGTCCTGGTGATTGCTGCTTGCAGCCAGCACATAAAATATTCTGATTTGTGTGTATTCAATACTCCACGACACATACTGACATATACCAGTTTACTGAATCAAACACATTAGAGATGCCACCTTAGAGTAATGAATCACAGGTAGCCAGTCATGTCCTGGTGTATGAGGATAAACATTTTTTATGCAATTTGTTAAAAAATGTAATTAAATTAAATGTTTATCCATCCATCAGTTAATATAACTGTTATAGAAAACCAGTTAGCCACAACTATCCAAAGTGACCAGTCACACCTTACCACTATTTAACACTATTTATTTTTTTGTTTTTGCAGCTAAAGTGATAAAGGATGAGATGGATGTACAGCACAGACGACTGCAGGTCTTCATTCACTTTTTTTTTAAAGGAGTTTGAGTTTTAAAAACATGTACAAAATCAATAATCTACCATAAATTTGCTGAATTAAATGGTCGTTATATGTAATGATTAACTATGATTAACTGTGTTATATCAATGTATTTCTCTGTAACCTGGATAAAAATAAAAATACAACTGCAAATCTTAAACATCTTTCTGCGTTGGTTCCTGCTGTTATGATTACAGAAATTATTGATCACTTTTCTTAAACACATAATGTCACTGAAATGTGTTTGTGTTTAGTATTAACTTTTCATTTACACATAATTCAATCGCACAGTAGTAGAAATAGATATATTCTGTATCTGGTTTTGCATTTGGTAGATTAAATATAAACTTTACTTTTAATATTCAGTGACTTTGTTGATTTAATTTGCTTTCATGTATTTATCATAAATAAGAATTGCATAGCTACATAATTAAATTAAAGGGAGTATGACTATGAGTGATAGAAAGCTTTTGAGGATTTTGTCGTCACTGAGAGTCACAACAGGGATCTAAGAACATCTGTAATAACACCGCAGCAAGACAACATACCACAAACTCCTGTTATCAGTTAAGCTCTGAAGGTTTTTCAGTTTCCTGGTGTTTCTAAACATATCATCTTTAGAGAGTCACTTCCCCCTCTCTCTGCACCTCTGGGACCACACCTGTACTAGTGAAACTTTGTGGAAACCGTCAGAGCTACAAATAAACTTCCTCGAAACAAGAGGCCCATCTTTCACTGCACATATTTGTATGTCGGCCTGTACCCAGGCGTGAAGCGGCGAGCATGCATAAAGCAGACACACGTCCTCACGGACAAAGACAGCACAAGAAATCTATGAAATACCACGAGGAGGCAGGATAAATGAACAGAGTAATCAAATACACAGGATTTTATGAACTCATCAAACGACAGGACAGCAACATAGGACGTGCAGAGTGCAGAAAATACCATACACAGTACAAGTATATTTGTGTATCCTGTTGTTTCTTTGCTGTATGGTTGTAAGTTCATGATGATTATAGAGATAGGTGGTTTCACATCAGTGTTCTTCTGAGTATCTGGAGCATCATGGTTGCACACAGCAGGAGCTGTAAGCCTTTGAGATCTTGTGTGATGACGAGTGTGGCCTGGTAACTAGTTCCTTTAGTTTTGTCTAGAAGGTGTCTCTCACTGCCACTG
Organism: Epinephelus fuscoguttatus; assembly: GCF_011397635.1. Classification (NCBI taxonomy): domain Eukaryota; kingdom Metazoa; phylum Chordata; class Actinopteri; order Perciformes; family Serranidae; genus Epinephelus; species Epinephelus fuscoguttatus. Next base: position 28,648,188 of record NC_064770.1, on the reverse strand, counting down.
CCTGACTGAGCTGGATAGAAGAAGACGCAGAGTCTGTGGCAGTTCCCCATTATCAAAGGGGCATTTATAGCACCCTCAGCAGATTAGGAAGGAGTGCAGCTGACCAAAATATGGATACCTGTTGGTGCTGCTCTTAGTATCTGAACACTTCAATCAGTTCTAACACAGATGACTTCAAAGTGTATATTTTTCCTCCTATGTTTCTTGCTGCTCCCTGATTTGTTGCACGTTAGGCGGTTACTAAAGGCAGCTTTACATGCTCACAATTGTGGGTATAATTTAGCAAACTGAATGAAGATACAGCTGTACTGGGGAAAAAAGCAGCTGCGTTTAAGGACAGTAACAAGAATGAAACATTTAAAGCAGGGGTGTTGAACATACGGCCCGAGGCTCACTAGTTGACTTTGCACACCTGATATTGATGCACTTGTGAAGGCTAGGAAGTGTCAGGTTTCAGGAGCAATTTAAACAGTGAGTAGATACTTCATGTAAAATGCTGCCTCAGAGGCGTTTCCACCCTGACCAGAATACAGCTCTCTGAAATAACAAAGAATATTTACTGTGGCCATATTTAAAGATACTGAACATTGTGCAAAACATTATCAACTGGCAGCGTCAGTACAAAAGATTCTGTATCTGACTTCTATCTTTAAACAGTATGGGTGGAGCCCTGCTGCTGAGGCACTGACATAACTTTACATTGTAAATGGTTTGTGAGGCAGGGGATGACTGAAGCTGCTTCCTCAGTAGCGTCCACTTTAGTGGGAGTGGAAAATTATGAAAGAAATGCACATGTAGTCAAAGTGAGTGGTAGACTGAGACATACTGTTGAATTTGCACATATTTTTCTGAGGATGTTCATCATTTATCTTGTAAATAGATGAATGTGTCCAGAATGAATTTCTTCACACTAAAAAAGGGGGAAAATTTGAAGGGGTTGTTATTTAGATTATTATTATTATATAGTGGTTTTACTGGTGCGGCCCACTTGAGGTCTAACTGGGCTATTTGTGGCCGATGAACTAAAATGAGTTTGAAACCACTGATTTAGAGGAACCGCTCACTGCAAAAACACAGCAATTAAGAACATGTACTGTACTTTATTTGAATTATTTGTTCATTAAACATATATTCCACTATATATTTGAACCCTTTCTGCTGCTCAAATCAGCCATTTTAACCACAGTGATTTTGAGAGGTTAATCTGACATATTATCCAACCTTTTGCCAAAGATGATAGATGTAGATTTATTTAATCATTCTTTTTCATTGTTTGTTTGCCAGTTATTAATAAGACAAAAGAAACATCTGGTGCTGCCATTGATTAATTCAGAAACATAATTCAACCAGTATGTCCTTCAGACTCATGACAAAAGATATTTCTTTATTTAATACTGTTTAAGTGTCAGTGGGACACTCTGACTTCCACACCAGCTGGTTAATAGAAGTCAGAAACGTGAGTGCAGACTGCCATCTAGTGGCCTCTGTCACTCGGTCATGGGAAGGACATGATCGAGAGGACTCGCACAGACTATCCATATGCTTATAGTAGGCATACATTCAAGTACTGAAGAGGGAGTGTTTTTTGTTTTTTCTTTTTTTTTGCTTCTTTACTTGCAGCCAAACTTTATCATGATTCTTTCATTCAATAGTAAAACACAGCAAAACCCTAAATAGTCAGAATATACACGTATTGTAGGTGCTCAGTTTTGTTTAAATACTCTGTCAGAATTAAAGCTGCATAAGCTCAGTGACTAATGTACATTAAAGCAGCAGCTGGTAACATGCAACCAAATGTCTACACTGCCCTGGAGGTTCATCCTGTAGCAAAGGTGATTCCAAAGATGAACTATACAAGTTGAAAATAATGCTCTGCTGCCATCTACAGGCTGACTTTGTTAGGTACAGTGTGATGTGGTAGATGTGGTTACAAGTGCAAAACACTTGAACCTTTCTGCCCATAGAGGTCAATGCAAGTCAGTACTTTTCTTCCATGCAAGATTAAATGTGAAGGACATTAAAGCTTGGATGGCTCTGAACTTTTTAAATTTTAATGACAGTAAAACTGAGGTCATCATGTTTGGACCCAGTGGTGCCTCCAAAGCCCCTCTTGCTCCTTACGTCAAATCCACTGTGACAAATCTCGGGGTTAAAATCGATTATGGTTTTAAAATGGATCAGCAGATTAATTCAGTTGTAAAATCCAGCTTCTTTCAGTTAAGGATTTTATCAAAGGTTAAGCCTTTCCTTTCTTTTAATAATTTTGAGAGGGTTATTCATGCATTTGTCTCCACCCGACTTGATTACTGTAATGCCCTTTATGTTGGTGTTTCCCAGGCCTCCCTCTCTCATCTCCAGTTAGTCCAGAATGCTGCTGCTCGACTATTAACTGGAGCACGCAGGCCAGAGCACATTTCCCCCATATTGGAGTCCCTCCACTGGCTTCCTGTATATTTTAGAATCCAGTTTAAGATTTTATTGTTTACTTTTAAGGCTTTGAATGGGCTGGCCCCATCCTACCTTTCTGTTCTTTTGCAAAAATGTGTTTCATCACGGTCATTGAGATCGGCGGCCAGATCACTTCTTGCTGTCCCAAGAACAAGGTTAGTGCAGAGGGGAGACAGAGCCTTTGCAATTGTGGCCCCCAAACTCTGGAATGAGCTGCCCCTCCAGGTTAGACTGGCCAATACCCTCCCAGTTTTTAAATCTCGTTTAAAAACCCACTTGTTTTCGTTGGCCTTCTCGGCCCCTGTAGTCTTATTTTGTGTTTGCTTTTCTTGTGTTTCATTTATTGACTTTTTGTATATTATATTTGTTTTACAGCACTTTGGCCAACGCAGTTGTTTTTAAATGTGCTATATAAATAAATTTGTATTGTATTGTATTGTATTGAAGTTCATCCTTAAAAAGCTCAAATGCTGTGGCGAGGTTTGTCTGAGGTCACCAGGCTCGTAGTAGTCGTCAAATGTATACTGCTGCTAAAATCAAAACACATGAATGAATTCCAAAAAAATCTGTTAAAAGTGGCGAGTCATCTACTACTGCATCTGTTTGGTTTTGCCATAAAATAATACCAGTCATGATGTTAAAAAGCACAAACACAACACCAACACCAGAAGACATGGGAGCAGATGGCACTGATGTGGCCCACGTCTGCAGCCAAATGCATTCTCATGGATTGGAGTGGATGGATGGAGTCCCAGCTGCCTAATGCAGTAGTAGTTCAGTGAATGTCAAAACTTAATTCTAATGACCACACTGCCACCATCTGTTTGCTCTTTGTTATAAAATGTTACAAATTGAGCTCATAGTTAGTCTTCACTTTTTTAGTGGAACCTGCTTCATTAGAGGCTTTAACAGTCATATCATGCTCTCAAAAAAAAAAAAAAAAATCAAAATATACATGTAGAATTGCTCTATTTTATTTTTTTACTTTTGTGAAACAATCCCTCTCTTTTCTCTAAACCGAAACAACAGCAAACTCCATTGTGCCGTGTGGTTTCTTGGCAAATGTGGTGAGGTTTTGGTAAGCGCTTGTGTCACTGTGGCAGCTGCTAGTAGCTGGAATTACACATTGTTACACACCATAACAAAAACCTCATCTGTCTTCTTAACCCCGACTCTCCCCGACAATATGTCAGTTATAAAACATATAACTCAATTCAATACAACTGCTCTGCAATGCAGTGTTTGTTCACTCTGTGACACTTCTAAACCAACTCTGTGGTAATTTATGAAACAATAGTGGCGGCTTTGTATTTCATTATACTGAGAGGTGTTTCCTGCCCCCTGCATGTTTGTAAGATTTGATGTTTCTGCTTTAATATTACTCCCCCATCTCGTCAAACTGCTCATGTAACAAAACACCTCATCTATGATTTTGTAAAAGCTGTGGAAATGAAGTTAAATCTTTCCGTTGTGATTTTAGTTGTCAGTGGAAGAGTAGTTCAGCACACAGTAAAATGATGCCATACAGCACGATAGATTACTACAGTGTATATAAAAAAAACCCTCGTCTTTGTTGAAAACAAAATTCGAAATTTATCGAAAGACTTTCATCATTGACACATGCTGCAAATTCAAAATTAAATCATTATCCCTGCCTTATAACAGTCCCACAATAATTCTGATTGTGATTTATTTTAAATTAGAACAGCTGTTCCATTGTATATTGCAGAGAAGGGTGTGACAGCTACACTGTGACATAGGTTTTTGCACTGTGGTGTTTCACTGTGTGGCAGCTGGGTGGGGTGGGCACAGTGATTCATGCAGTGACAAAAACCTCTCAACCTCTGTATACTGTAACTGAAAGGTGCATGTCTGTCCACATGTACAGTCAGTCCAAGTAAAGTAAAAGTCTGGATATGCAGTATAAATGAGGAGTGTGTTTGTATCTCTGATGCAGTAATTTCACTTGTTCACTTCACATATTACTGTCGTCACCCAACCTTTGGATAATATGCCTGGAGAAAAAAAAAGAAATATGAATCATCCAGTCAGCATTTACTGATCTTGTTTTATGCTGCGGTACTTTTCTGTCTCATTCAAATTAGGTGGATGTCATTTATGTTACTGTAGAACGATTCCTTTCCCATGATGTCATTATTACTGAACTAAAATCAAAACTAATTCAAGGTAAAGGATTTGTGTGTTGTGATGTGCCAATGTGCAGGGTGGAGTTTTTGTATGAAGACATATCACAGTGCAGTATAGCGGCCACAGTGATACGCCGTGTGACAAAAACCTCCTTCCACTGAGAAGGAAATTTGGTGCTGATGTGGAAAACAAGTAGGTGAGAGATGTGTCCAACAAAACTTTCTCAGGGAAAGCAGAGATGTTGAAGGGACAGTTCACCCCAAATCAAAAATACATAGTTTAACTCTTTGTGCTATTTATCCAGCTAGATTGTTTTGGTGTTAGTTGCAGAGTGTTGAAGATATTGGGCATAGAGATGCCTATAATATATAGAATGAAATATATAGAATGAAATATATATAAATTATTAAGCATTATTTAATTATTATTCATCTGTCAATTAAAGGGTAGTTAATGTTATTATTGTAAAGTGGGCTGCCGCACAATACAGTATGATCGTTAACTATAGCACATAACCTCATAAAATCAGTATTGTATCTTTGCTAACACTGAAAAGAAGCACGCAAATATTTGCTGTGATAATAAAGTTATTGAATGACTCATGAGTGGCACATGTCGCATACTCAAAATCCAACTATTAAGTCCAGCCATTGAATAATATGAAGTCATACAGCAGAAAACAAACACCTATAATGGTCACTGAAATCCCACAAGAAAAAAACAAACTGTTATTATGAATTATTTTAATATTTTACTTTAAAAACAGCTGTATTGTGTATTGCAGAGAAGGATATGACAGCTACACTGTGACATAGGTTTTTGCACTGTGCTGTTTCACTGTGTTATAACTGGGGTGGCCACAGTGATTCATGCAGTTACAAAAACCTCTTGAGCGACACAAAGGTCTGTATACTGCAACTGTTCTGTATTTTATTTGTGTGTCATGAAAGCCAGTGTGCAGGGTGGAGTTTTTGTATGGAGCTATATCACAGTGCAGTATGACGGCCACAGTGATACATCAAATGACAAAAACCTCCTTCCACTGAGAAGGAAATCTGGTGTTAATACAAAAAACGTGCCCGACAAAACTTCCTTACGAAAGCACACACATACAAAGACTGATGACGATGTGATCTTACACAAAGGGTTGTGTCAGAACAGCATGGCTTTAAAGTGATGCATTCAAAAACTAACAATGCACCACACCGGGTTTTTGTATGAGCATGTGGCACTGTGCATGGAGTGGCAACCACAGTGATACGTGCTAATACAAAAACCTGACCTGCATTCAACCAAAGCACAAAGTTACTTAAGTGGAATAGTGGAGGGGTGAATTTAATCTCAGTTGTAGCCTAAAAACACAGGAAAATGATAACACCTCAGAAAAGCTTTTTTGAAACCCACAATTTTAAATGTAGTCCTACTGAGACACATACAGTGTTAAACCTAACCTTGTGTTAGGCCACCCAACCTTCGGATATGGTGAAAGAAATATATATATATATATATAGAGAGAGAGAGAGAGAGAGAGAGAGAGAGAGAGAGAGAGAGAGAGAGAGAAAGAGATTATGTATCATCCTGTCAGAGCCTTCTGATCCTGTTTTATGCGTCAGTAGTTTTGATTCTCATTTAAATTACATGTCTGTCATTTGTCCATAGTTTAACAGCATAATGTGGATAAAAAACATTTGTAATGAGTTTATTTAATTGTAACATGATCATAACTTTGAATCTATTTTGAATCTATTTCTTGTACGTGTGTACAAGATGACAAAATGAAGAAATAATCATTTAAAAAAGATCATCACAGAATATTTGCACTGCAGTTTTTTTTAAAATAACATTAAAAAAAACATTAGAGTTTAAGTAACAGCATTTGTGTCCCGTGACAGCCAGTGTGCAGGGTGGAGTTTTTGTATGGCGTTTTAGCACAGTGTAGCCTATTATAGCGGCACATGGTTTTCTGGCAGCTATAGCAGCACAGTGATATATCCTTTGACAAAAACCTCCTCCCGCTGAGAAGGAAATCTGGTGTTAATACAAAAAATGTGCCCGACAAAACTTCCTTACGAAAGCACACACATACAAAGACTGATGACGATGTGATCTTACACAAAGGGTTGTGTCAGAACATCGTGGCTTTAAAGTGATGCATTCAAAAACTAACAATGTAAATGTAAATGTAAATGTTCTTTATTTATACAGCCCTTTACAACAACCCTTTCGGTGAACCAAAGTGCTTTACAATAGGTGCAAAAGAAGCAATAAATAAAACAATTAAAAATAAATAGAGGCAATAACAACAATAAAAACAATAAAAGCAATGAAAATAATATAAGCAATAGGAGCAATAAAATAAAATAAAATAAAACAGAGTAAAAGTAGTCACCACACTACTGGGTATTAAAAGCCATCCTAAATAAATATGGCAATGGCAACAATGCACCACACCGGGTTTTTGTATGAGCATGTGGCACTGTGCATGGAGTGGCAACCACAGTGATACGTGCTAATACAAAAACCTGACCTGCATTCGACCGAAGCACCAAGTTACTGGGTCTAAAAATGACTAGACTCTGAAGAAAGGTGATCTTCAGTGGAATAGTGGAGCCGTGAATTTAATCTCAGTTGTAGCCTAAAAACACAGGAAAATAATAACACCTCAGAAAAGCTTTTTTGAAACCCACACTGCATAATGTAGATAACAAAAAAACATCTGTAATGTGTTTCTTTAATTGTAACATGATCATAACTTTGAATCTATTTTGAATCTATTTCTTGTACGTGTGTACAAGATGGCAAAATAAAGAAATAATCATTTAAAAAAGATCATCACAGAATATTTGCACTGCAGTTTTTTTTAAAATAACATTAAAAAAAACATTAGAGTTTAAGTAACAGCATTTGTGTCCCGTGACAGCCAGTGTGCAGGATGGAGTTTTTGTATGGCGTTTTAGCACAGTGTATTATAGCGGCTATGGCAGCACAGTGATATATCCTTTGACAAAAACCTCCTCCCACTGAGAAGGAAGTGCTGTGTATGCTGCTGATACAGAAAATAAGCCAAAAGGTGAGACTGCCTTCTGCTGCCTGAATGTGCAAAGATGTTTCGTAAAAACTGACAATATAATCATCATTAGCTTAAAAGTGACCCAGTTTACACCTTGTATTAAAGTCTTGTATCCACACTGTGTCTCGATATAATATAATCTGATTACATTTACACCTGGTATAGGTATGTGTCACCAGTGTCCCCTTTGAGATCTGACTGAGATCCGTCCAGCTCAAACAGACGAATGCAGTCCAAATGGGCCCCACCCCGCCTGTCATCAACTATTATAGTATTTTATTATTTTTTTTTTAATATTTTCATCGCCAATATTGGTGTAAAAAAGTCCTTGCTGGTATATGTCAGAGACAGTCCGGAAGATTTCGAATGCAGCAGCGAGGTTGACAAAGATGAAATAGGCCTAACTGATTGTAGTCTGTGATCAATAGAAAGAATACATTACGGAGAAGGGAGACACCACAGTAAGTTAGGAGGTAAGTGAGCATCAGATCAGAGAAAGACCGGTGTGCACCCTGCAAAATCAGGCTCTGGTGCTTGAGTCACAATACGCCCCTGACCACCACCGCAGATGGTTTGGCCAATCGGATCACAATCCATCCTCCATGCGTTTTGGGTGCATTTACACCAGTACTTCATGCGTATTAATGCAAGGTGTTAAGGGGGTCATAGATACAGTTTCCTTAAGACAAAGGGGATCATATAAATATCCACAAAATAAAAAAAGGCATTAAAGCACAAATTAGATTTCAAAGGGTAAAATTTGAACGCAATGTTCTTTCAAAATTTAGTTTTACTGTAAAAAAGGCAGTGATATCATACTGATTATTAAAGACTGACTACGCACCGTATCAGGCAGAGGTTTTTGTCGGAGTATTTGACACTGTGTAGACGGGGGTGGGTCACAGTGATATGTGCTAATACAAAAACCTGTCCTGAACTGCACTGAAGCACAAAGTCACTGTGCCTTCAGCAAAAGATAAGATATTCGCAAAACTGAGATGTTTCCCAAATTTACAAAAGGACTGTAGTATTCAATGGAAAAGTGGAAGGATCAATTCCATGTGGAAATGTTTGTTGTTTATTTGTTATTTCTAGTTTTAAAACCTCAGAGAAGCTCACATTGTTTTCCTCCTACTTTGAATCAGCAAATATATCATATTTCACATAATGAAAAACAACGTATTGTGTCTTACTTAAATTAAGAAGATGTCATATTTCCATGGTTTTGCTGCACAATTTATTTACATAGGTGTTTGTTTAATTGTGTCACAATCATAACTGTAGAGCCCTTTTAAAGAATGTGGACAACACAACAAAATTAAAAACAATCATCAGGGAGTTTTGGCGTCGCTGATTCTTATCACATGCTTCAATCTCAACATTTAACTGTTATAAAAACTTTAAGCAACATGTGTGTCCCGTGACAGCCAGTGTGCAGGGTTTTTGTATAGAGTTATATCACAGTGTCGTGTAGTGTTTAAAATGGTAAAATTGAGCAAATGTGGAATGATATTCCACAATATAATTTTGATGTAAAAAGGTGCTGAAGTCTAGTTTTCTACTCCTATACTGAGTAGGAAATACTGACCATGCACCATATCAGGCAAAGGTTTTTGTAAGAGCATGTGTCACTGTGTGGGGTGGCAGCCACAGTGAAATGTGGTAATACAAAAACCTGTCCTGAGCTGAACTGAGGCCCAAAGTCACTGTGCTTCAAGAAAAAGAGAAAATATTCACAACACCAATCCCTCTCCCAAAACTCTCCAAGAAACGTAATATGTAGTAGCAGCATTTTTGTGTTGTCATGGCCAGTGTGCAGGGTGGAGTTTTTGTATGGCGTTATATGACAGTGTATATAGCAGCGGCCACAGTGATAAATCCTGTGACAAAAACCTCCTTCCACTGAGGAGGAAATGCTGAGTATGGCGCTGATACAGAAAATAAGTCAGTGGGTGAGACTGCTCTCTCCTGCCTGTACGTGTCCAACAAAACTCTTCTTAGTAAAAGCTAAGATCTTTAAAGACTGACTGATTTACACAGAGGGCTGTGACAGGACAACACAAGCTTCCTTAACACACAGAGTTTAAACAAAGTATTAAAAAACAGCAATTATTAGGTTTCAAAGAGTAAAATGAAAATGAGCATTTTATAGTTTTCTTTAAAAAAAAAAAAAAAAAGATAAAAATAGCACGTACTGACCACGCAACACATCAGGCAAAGGATTTTGTAAGGGTATGTTCCACTGTGTATGCATGGGGTAGCGGCCACAGTGATATGTGCTAATACAAAAACCTGAGCTGAACTGACGCACAAAGTCATCGTGCCTCACGAAGAAGAGAAGCTCAGACAATTTCCCAAAATCACTAGACTCTGAAGAAAGGTGATATTCAATGGACTGTAGTGGAGGGGTGAATTGCATTTTGTGTATTTGTTGCTCTGAGAAGACTGGGAAATCATCAGGCATTAGCCTGAATATATTAGCAAAGATAATATATTTCACATACTAAAAAAGACAGATGTGTGGCTACTTGCAGTTAATTTGATTCCAAGTTATTTTAAGTATGTTTTAAATGTGAGCTAATGGTCACAAACGCATATAAAAATCACTACAATTAGAATTAATTAGTGTGTTTAGTTATAGCCAGTGTGCAGGGTGGAGTATTTGTACGGAGTTATATCACAGTGTACTATAACAACCACAGTGATAAATCCTCTGACAAAAACCTCCTTCCACTGAGAAGGAAATGCTGTGTATGGTGCTGATACAGAAAACGAGTCAGTGGGTGAGACTGCTCTCTCCTGCCTGTATGAGTCCAACAAAACTCTTCTCAGTAAAAGCTAAGATCTTTAAAGACTGACTGATTTACTCAAAGGGCCGTGTTAGGACATCACAAGCTTCCTTAACACACACAATTTTTATGGATTTGTCACCCTGAACAGTCTGGGAAATCATAACACATTAGCCTGAATATATTAGCAAAGATAACATATTTCACATACTAAAAAAAGACAGATTTTTGACCACTTGCAGTTCGTTTAAATTTCAGTGTTTTAAATGTGAGCTAATAGACACAGTCACAAATTGTGGTTAAACTAATATGAAAATCACTACAGTTAAAGGAAGAGCATTTATGTTTTGTTATAGCCGTGTGCAGTTTTTGTATGGATTTATATCACAGTGCAGCATATGGCAACCACGGTGATAAATCCTCTGACAAAAACCTCCTTCCACTGAGAAGGAAATGCTGTGTATGGTGCTGATACAGAAAACGAGTCAGTGGGTGAGACTGCTTTCTCCTGCCTGTATGAGTCCAACAAAACTCTTCTTAAGAAAGCAAAGATGTTAAAAGATAAACAATAATGTGTTCTTGCACAAAGGGTGGTGTTAGGACATCACGGGGTCAAAACTGATACAGTTTCCATGTCACACACAAACAGCAAGCATTAAGTTCCAAGGGTAAAATTAAAAATAAAAAGGGAGCAATAGTGGAGGGTTCTTTCAGGATTTCATATTTTAATTGTAAAAATGTTGTGAAATATCATAAATACCTCTACTGAGATCAAAAAGTACAAACCACCGACCACGCACCATGTCAAGCAAAGGTTTTTCTATGAGCATGTGGCACTGTGGATGGAGTAGCAGCCACAGTGATATATGGTAATAGAAAAACCTGTATTGAACTGAATGGAGCACAGAGTCACTGTGGCTTAAGAAAAAGAGAAGGTCGGGTTATTTCCTCAAATCTCCAGACTCTGAAGGAAGATGACAGTCAAAGGTATAGTGGGAAGGTAAACTGCATTTATCTGGAATTAGTTTTTTTTTTTTCAGTTTTACCGTGAACATCACAAAAAAGCTTGGCCTTTTTCTCAAGCTTTGTAGAAGCAAAGATAATAAATCCTGATCCACTGAGAAAAACACTAACATTTGATTTTAGTGAGAGCTACTGGTCACAAATTAAGGATCTATTACATAAACATACTTCTATACCGAGGCATATACAGTGTTAAACTAAAGCTGGCAACCCCTTTGTGTTCGGCCACCCAAACTTTGGATGACAAGCCTGAAACTATACTGGGTAGGACATACGTATCATCCTGTCAGAGCCTCTGGATCTTGTTTAATGCTACAGTAGTTTTGCTTTTGCCATTTGTGGTTTTACTGCACATATATCAACAGTATTTATATTTGTTTGTTTTATTGTGTCATTATCACAATTTGAAGCCATTTTCAGGAGCGCGTACAACAAGAACACATTTTGAAAATAGTAAGAGAAGTGAGAAGTAAGAAATTCTGCACTGCTTATTCTTGTCACGGGATTAAATCTTAACATAACTTGTTAAACAAAGGCGAGACTTTCAGCTGCCTGTAGGTGTCCAATAAAAGTCCCCTGAGGAAAATCAAAGATGTTTAAAGGTACACTACATAGGGTTGTCGGTTACTGTTTGTGAACAAGCTCGCCAGAGAAAGTGAGAGTAAAAGCCAACCCCAGAAGCACTCTCGTTTGGCTTTTCACCTTGCTATATTTGTTTTTTGCGCGCTGTTTCTCTTGGACACCTGCTGCTTTCGGTCTGACACCTGGTCGCTACCTTTTTATGAAGCACTAACCTCACCTGAGCGCTATGGGGGTACACGCCATGCACGTCCCAAACACAGAAAATCAGAAGGGAATAAGAAAATACAGGCAGAAGGCAAGGTCTCTGCAGAAAAATACACCGCCACACATTTCTCAAGGGTCATAATTGATGTTTAAGAGGGATTGCTTCTGTGTGAGTCCTGCAAAGTATATTTTAAACATTGGCAATAAAATGTGATCTTGCAGAAAGGGTTGGGTTAAGACATCATTAGCTTACAAGTAATATTTTTCATTCCTTAATTCGCAGAAAATAATGTACATTTTCTCAAAACTTAAACTTAAAAATAAAATTGAGTAAAAGTGATTTTTTTTTCAATTTCATTTCCTGATTTTAACATTTTACTGTAAAAAGGTACTGAATGTAGTCAATTCTGAGAAGAAAGAGTACAAAATACTGACCACGCAACATATCAGGCAAAGGTTTTTGTATGAGCATGTGCCAATGTGTACCCGGGGGCTGGCCACAGTGATATGTGGTAATACAAAAACCTGTCCTGAGCTGAACTGAGGCCCAGAGTCACTAATATTTACAAAACCAGGCCATTTCCTAAATGTATTAGACACTAAAGAAGGTGATATACAATGGAATAGTGGAAGGGTTTTGTTTGTTTTCCATTTAATCTTGAAAACTGAAGAAAAGCTCTTTTTTGTCACACAGAGATAACATATTTCACACACTGGAAAACAATATGAATTTTTTTTTCACTCACATTAGGTGGATGTAATATGTTCAGGGTTTTACTGTAGAGAGTACTTCACAACATTTCATCCTTTATCTGTCAGATTAACATTCAGTTTTTAACAGCCTAGACCAAAGTGGTTGTCAGACCTTTGTCGTCTCTGAAGCTTAAAGGCTAAACATCACCAATGTGTGAGAACTGTGGTGTTTACAAACAGAAAAAAATATGTTTTATAAGGTACCATTAAAAATAAAATGTAAAGAAAAACTAGAATGCTGTTTTATGATTCCCTCTGCTCAGTACACGCAGTACATAATACTAGCAATGCACCATATTAGGCAAAGGTTTTTGTATAAGCATGTAGCACTGTGAGGAGCTAGCCACAGTGATATATGGTAATACAAAAACCTGTCTTTTACTAAACTGAAGCAAAAAGTCACTGTGCCTTTCGAAAAAGTTCCTTAAGTCACTAGATTCTAAAAAAAGGTAATATTCAATGGACAAGTGGAAGGACATATTGAATTAATGTGGAATGTTGTTTTTTTTTTTCATTAACTATTTACTTCCCATTACTTTAAATGTACTCCTATACTTACAAACATAGTTTTAAAGTCAAATACAGTTCCAGACTTAATCAGACATACTGCAGGAAACAAATGAAAATGTGTGTACATGTTGGACTTGTGGTTATTAACATCCTTATTGGTTGATATTTATGTAACACAGAGGAAACTATCTTTGCCACAACAGGTGCTTCCGCATCCAGTTAACAAACGGAAACTTTAGACTGAGAGCCAAAGGCTCAGACAGCAGCACTGGTAACACATGATAATATATTACACAAAGTCAGGCTGGAGAACCTGCATTTTTTAGTTTTCAACAGAAAGATGATAATACATAAAATTAAATTCTAACTGAAAACACGTCTTTTCTTTTGTTTTTACACCACAGCTTAATCTGAACCAGTAGCCTGCATATCAGTATTAGTATTAGTATTAGTTAGTTAATAGTATGAGGGATATAAGGCTGTGTTCACACTGCAGGTAAATCAGATTCTATAAGACAGACTGTCCACACGGACACCACCCTGCCACCAACCCATGGCATTTTGCATGATTTCAGGGCCATGTAAACATTCAAATAAGACCATGAATTGAGTAAAAGCCTACTACCAGCTAGCAGCTCTGTGAGGCTGTATTTAGGCACAGCTGTGCTTTGAGCTAAACACCTGGGTCAGCATGCTAACATGCTCATAATGTCAATACTAACACGTTAATGTTTAGCAGCAGCTGCGGCGTAAGGTAGTTACAACAGGTCCTAGTGCACGCTAATCATGAGGGGCCCTACGGCACAATAGTTACTAATTATGCGCCTAAAGTTACCATATAATCGTATCATCACATGATCAAATAGAGACTTGACAGTGGACAATACCAACATACATATTACCCAAAAATCATCATATATGACAAAAAATACCAACGGAAATAAGGAAGCTTTCATTTAATTGTATAGTTTTTATAGTTTATTCATAGTTTCTGGGGAGTAGGCTTTATTTTATAACATATTTTATTGTATATTGCTACTCACTACACTACAAAAAAGGAATAGATAAACGTAAAGGAGATAGGTTTGTCTTTTCAAGCTTTTCTTTGAACACAGGCGTATTTCTAAGATACTGATCTAAATAACTCACAAGGGCCTGTTTTCTGCCTAACAGATAGTTGGAGGGCCCACTCTCTCTATGGACCCCCTCACCCCATGGGCCCCAGCAACCGCCCTGCCTGCACTGTCTATGTTTACGCCCCTGTTTAGCAGGTAATGGGTACGTTTGTAAATCCAATTTGACGCTCTACAGTAAAATGAAAGCGCTGTTGTTCGAAGTAACAGAGAACTCTTCTTCTTCATGATTTAATGAATGATTAAGTTAAGACAATCCATCAAATAATTGTTGAGATATTTAAGCCTGGACCAAAGCGATGGACTGCAGACAGTCTCATATGGAGCCATGGTGCTAGCACGGCTAAAAATGTCATACGAACATCTCTTGTGGTAAATAATCATGAAGTTAATATTTAACTAAAGCTCTGACTTTTCCTCAACAGTTGGAAAACCAATGTAGGGATGGACAACATAGGATTTTATCATGGGTCGCAATATAAAACACTCACAATAAGTCGATCATGATGAGTTTCCATTAGCAGGACAATTGTAAAATATGACGTCCAGAAGTATCCAGTGAGTTTGGGCTCAACATTAACTTTGCCTGGAGCAAGCAAACTCGTTTTTTGGGAAAAATGGAATGCCTTGTGCAGATGCCTGATTGTGCAAGTTAAAAATGAATGTGATGGCTAATATAACATAATCTGCAAATAAACTGTGCACTGTTTGAGTTTTAAACAGTTTTAAGCATTTTTTGACGCAACAAACATCTTAAAGAGAAAACTGATGTTTTTTGGTCAAACCATCCTCGTTTATCTGTTTATAATGTCAGCAGTGTCAGACAGGAGCTCAGCTGTAGAGGCTGGTTATAGTTATTAACTTCCTTTTACAAGCAAGATTATGAGCCTACAGCCACAGTAGCAGCTCTGTGAATACGTACCATGGCGCTGCTGTGTCACAATGACAATGTTAGTACGCTGCTGTTTTACATGTATATTGCTGTGTTCACCATCTTAGTTACAATGTCAGCATGCTATAGGGCTGTCACTTTTTTTTATTCAAAATGCGATCATTCGTTGGAGAAAAGTTCATTTTAAAACTGTAATGGCCTGTTTGAATTCGAAATGTACAGTCTGTGAGTAAAACAGACCATTTATTTACAGTCTATTAGCGCAATAGACAGTTTCTAATCATGCATAGATCCAGTTCATCATAACACCTCTAATTATTATAGCACAAATACAATGATCTCTAGGGCTGCCCCCTGACTAAGAACTTTCCTGCAATCTTTGCAAAATTATCACATCTCAGTTTAGTTATGACGAGTAAAGGTGTGTGTCTTTAAAATTTGTATTTTCTTTTGTTCTAGATCAATTTCCAACCTTCAAGGCAGCCAGACATAAGTTAAAGCCTGTACACTATAAAGGTAGATGTGCAGACTTGAATTAAACACATAAGCTAAGTTTCATAGTTGCATACTGCACATTAAAACTAGTGGTGGGAATCAACTCACAATACAATACTATAACAATATGTTGCCCACAATGACGAAGGTATTGCAATACTGCAAATCTTTGACACTCAATAGTCCATACCCATTGGTAGCTTTGTCACCTTCTGCCTATTGCAATCCTCAATGCCTATGTGCAGTTTCACATAGACTGACCACGTCAGTGAGTAGAAAAATGTGGGACAGACAGAATGACTGACTGACAGAATAACACGCTGACAGTTTCCGTGATTATGTACAGCATATCATAACATGACTTAGCCATACCAAAAAAAAAAAAAAAAAAAAACATTGGGCCACAGGGGGAGCCACAGTGATCGGTCGCATTTTAGCCATTTTTAAGCATTTTTCTGTTGTTATAGTGCCACCCAGTTGCCAATTAGAGTTAAATTTCTCCAGTCACCTTGAGGCGTCCTGTTCTACATATCTACCAAGTTTAGTAAAAATCCATATGGCGGTTAGGCCAAGATAATAAATTAGCTCTGTAGCGCCCCCATTTTGTTTGATGGGGTCAATAATGGAGGGGTCCCTTCAGATTATGTGTGGTCATATGCCTACAAAGTTGCGTGGCGTGGTGATCGGTGAAACCCTTGAGATGTAATACACCTTTATGTGATGAGCCACGCCCTCCGCAATATTCATTGCCTTATAGAAGCTCAGTTTTAGTAAGTTTTCCAACTTTTGCCAAGAGGGAACTTTAGATATTGGTCCCTAGATTATGTTCAACCAGTTTCATGCAGATCGGTCAAACTTCCTAGGAAGAGATCGATTTTAAGTGTTTTTCAAAAAATTCAAAATGGCAGAAAATCTATATAACCGGAAGTTATGGGTTCTTGGGGCAAATTTGTTCCTCATGAGGAGAGGCATCTCTGTGCAAAGCTTCATGTCTCTACAACATACGGGGCATGAGATATGCCCATTCAAAGTTTGCAATTTCAATTGGTTGCTATAGCGCCCCCCTTTGGCCAACTGATGTAATATAGCTACATTCGCATCCTCCCATGACCCTCTACCACTGTGCCAAATTTCACATGGATTGACAAAGTCAGTGAGGAGGAAAACGTGGAACAGACACACAGACACACCCACAGATAGAGTTTTCATCATTATATAGTAAAGATGTATTTATTCACTGCATTATGGTGTCAGGTTCACAGAATTTGGCAACTGAGATGAAACAATGCACAAAGACATGCATATAGTCTTAGCTAAGTACTTCTTTGATGGCCACTTTATTAGGTACACCTTGCTCGCACCTGTTGGACCCCTTTTGCCTTCAGAACTGCCTTAATTCTTCATGGCATAGATTCAACAAGGTGCTGCAAACATTCCTCAGAGATTCTGGTCCATATTGACATGATCACATAGGAAAAAGCAAGCACTCTCAAAATAAATACACTTGTAAGGTGCACGGCCAAAACAGTGAAAAAGAGAAAAACGCCAGCGCTCTCAAATGTCATTTGAGAGAGCTGTCAGTTGGTACTAAGGGGCCCAAAGTGTGCCAAGAAAATATCCCCCACACCATTACACCACCACCAGCAGCCTGAACCGTTGATACAAGGCAGGATGGACCCATGCTTTCATGTTGTTGACACCAAATTCTGACCCTACCATCTGAATGTGGCAGCAGAAATCCAGACTCATCAGACCAGGCAACATTTTTCCAAACTTCTATTGTCCAGTTTAGGTGAGCCTGTGTGAACTGTAGCCTCAGTTTCCTGTTGTTAGCGGACAGGAGTGGCACCTGGTGTGGTCTTCTGCTGCTGTAGCCCATCTGCTTCAAGGTTTGACGTGTTGTTGGTTCAGAGATGGTCTTCTGCAGACCTTGGTTGTAATGAGAGGTTATTTCTTTCTATCATCTTGAACCAGTCCGGCCATTCTCCTCTGACCTCTGGCATCAACAAGGCATTTTCACCCAGAGAACTGCTGCTCACTGGATATTTTCTCTTTTTGGGACCATCCTCTGTAAACCCTAGAGATGGTTGTGTGTGAAAATCCCAGTAGATCAGCAGTTTCTGAAATACTCAGACCAGTCCGTCTGGCACCAACAACCATGCCATGTTCAGAGTCACTTAATTCACCTTTCCATTCTGGTGCTTGGTTTGAACTTCAGCAGGTCGTCTTGACCATGTCTACATGCATTAAATGCATTAAGGTGCTGCCATGTGATTGGCTTATGAGCTATTTGCGTTAACGAGCCATCGAACAGGTGTCCCTAATAAAGTGTGTCCAAGTGTAAAAAATAAACCCAGCAATAAACTTAGTAACACTGGTAGCCATCAGGGATACAAAAGGAAGCTTTCATTAATATATAGGCTGACTTATATTTGTGGTGGTGTTAGCCGTTTTCTCCACAACGAGATCAGGATGATGAAGAATCAGGTGACTATGTTTGTTGTGTTGCCTGTGAACTAAACTTGTAAGACAGCTATTGCATATTGTGTGGTCTTCATCAATTTTGTTTGTCCCATCTGTTGTTAAAGGCGAAACCTGAATTGGTGCAGGGAATCTGTTTAGAGCAACTGCAGGTTTAAAAAAAAATATATAAATACTTGGCGACAGTGTATTAATATCACAAGAGGAAGTAATATGATATATTCCTGTAATGACATTTTGTCCCATCTCCAATTAAAATGGACTAAAACATTGGATACCTCCAGGGTGGACAATACAGCTGATTGAAGTTGGTATGATAATTCAAGTGAAGCGTAACAGAGCTCTACATCACTAAGTTATATCAAACTTAATAGTAATGTGGCTGAATCAAGGTCATGCTGCAGGAACTGGAGCTGACACGAGGGTCTGATAAAGGGGAAGTGTTCACCAACCGTTGACAAACAGACCTCATTTTATGTAACCCAGACCACAGGAAATGAATATCTCAAGGGAAGTGGTTAATAAATATTACAGTGGGAATTGCTTAATCAGTGAAACGTGTCCTTTTCTTGCTTTAAACAACATTTTTGGTATTTGTATTAGAAGCAGATTGTAATTTGTCACTGTGACAGCTACTTTGACTACTGGGGGAAAGGAACACAAGTCACAGTGACTTCTGGTGAGTAATAATCAAACGTATTTCGAGTGAAAAAAATTCAACATTTTTCTGTTTTTTTATTTAAAATTGTGTTGATTTCAACTGCACTTAAAGTGGGATCTAGTCTGCTGCAAAAACAAGAGCTCAGGCTAAATGTTAGAGGTAATCAGTGGTTTACTGGAGAAGTACATTCATTTATTAGATGTTAGACGCTGCAAGATATTTTTGTACTAAAGCACAATTGAAATCTATCACTGTGACTACTACTTTGACTACTGGGGAAAAGGAACAACCGTGACCGTCACATCAGGTAAAAAATAGCTTTATTTGTCTTCATATTGAAAGTGTAGTATTTATACTTTTTAATAGAACATATTTAGACCTTGGTGGCATCAACGGCATCTTTAAGGTGCTTGTTTTTGTATGTTGGATGTATTGACATATGACACTGTGACGGTGCTTTTGACTACTGGGGGAAAGGCACGACTGTCACAGTCACATCTGGTAAGCCACTTTTATTTTTCTTTCTCTGTTGTTTACGTTTTGATTTAAACACAGAATTGGTATTTTTTGAGAGATCAAGTTGTGACACCTTGCAGTTCTTTCCTTTCTGGGATACTGTATGTTAAATGTGTCGTAATTGGTGGACTCGATCCAAATTTCGGTTGTGAAAATCAGGTTTTGTTCCATTTTCTGAATCCTTATTTCCAAAAACCAAGGTTAATATGTTGTAGGGTAGATTGCCAGAAAATAACCGACTATGGACAGTGTAGATATTAGGGAACAGGTTTTTGTATGCAGTGGTTGGTAATTTGTTGAACTGTGACTACGCTTTTGACTACTGGGGAAAAGGCACCACGGTCACCGTCACCTCAGGTATGTAATCTTAATATTTCTGATTAGAGAAGGAATTTTGTAATCCCATTACTACAATATTTATTAAAAGCTTCATGTCGTCACAACTGTTGGCCGGTAATAAGAAAGCCAACGGTGTTCTGTAGCCTGACGATGAATTTGTGAAAAGCTTCAAACTATTAAGTTCAGTTGGAACTTAGGTCCGTTGACGGGGACATATTTTATTTTGATTTTATCTGGTGCCGATACCAAATTGTATGACATGAAGTAATGGGATATTACGGTAATGAGTTTTGTGAGAAGTGTGAATTGGCTCTCTTAACTGTGACAACTGGGCTTTCGACTACTGGGAAAAGGCACCATGGTAACAGTGTCATCAGGGTAGATTTGTACTGTTTAAAATCTACAGCAGGATATTTTTCATTTTTTAAATTTTATGTTTAAGTTGATTTCTCAAAGCGTCAAGTCTTACTTTAAAACTAAAGCGTTTTACTGTATGTACTGTGGAAAGTCAAACAGCAGTGTTCTCAGTAACAGTGTCATCAGGGTAGATTTGTACTGTTTAAAATCTACAGCAGGATATTTTTCATTTTTAAAATTTCATGTTTAAATTAATTTCTAAACGTGTCAAGTCTCACTTCAAAAGTAAAACATTTTAATACAGTATGTACTGTGAAAAGTCAAACAGCAATATTCTCAGTAGGACACACTGGTGTATTTTATGGCTAGTGTATTCTGGGTTATTTAAGTGTATTGTATAAGTTAGTGGGATCAATTAAATATCAAGGCAGACTTTTGAGCGTGCCATTAGGTGTAGCCTTTTGATACTAACAGCTAAGTAGATTCAGCACTGTGCTACTACACTGCTTTTGACTACTGGGAAAGGGAACAATGGTAACTGTTTCATCAGGTAAGAATTCTCTTTAATCTCGTACACAACTGCTGAATTTGGCATAAAGTAGTAATTTTTGCAACAATAAGACGTCAACTCATTTAATGGATGGTAACCGACTTTATAGCGTCATCACTTCAATTTAAAAAATGACTTGTGATTACTGTCAAAGTTGTGTATTTAAAATTATTTACTGATTTGTATGTTCACTAACAAAAATGACTCATACTATTATTGAGTGAGGTGAACAAATAACAGCATTAAATAACTGAAATAGGGAAAGTCTCTGTATGGAGGACAAATGATAAAAGTTATCACCTTCAATGTGCTTTTTACACTGCTGATCTACCCAACTGTCTTCTCAGTTTTAACTCATGCTTGGTTCAAGAAAACTCTGTTATGTTGTTTTTAATTTTGGTAGTTTAATTACACGTATGTTTTTACTTTCTCAGCCACTCCAAATGCACCAACTGTGTTTCCTCTGATGCAATGTGGTTCTGGGACTGGAAACACGGTCACTCTTGGTTGCCTTGCCACCGGCTTCACACCCTCCTCACTGACCTACTCATGGAGCATAGTAAATGGGGCTGCCTTGACAGACTTCATTCAGTACCCTCCAGTACTGAAAGACAACCTTTATACTGGAATAAGTCAAGTCCAAGTGAGCAAACAGGACTGGGACGCCCCGAAATCCTTCAGATGTGATGTGACACATACAGCGGGAAATCAACATGTTATTATCACAAAGCCAAGTAAGCCCTATGCTAAGTCTTAAAAATGTCTTTTTTAATTGTTGGTTTGAAATCTAGTAGTGTTGCATGTTGGAAATGTTGACATATTTTATAATTGTGCAACAGTTTAAAGGGTTTTTAATTCAGTTTCTTAATGATACAATTTTGTAATAATAACTAATTAATAATGTCATACTAAATTAAGGTAGAGTACAGTATTAAACAGAATATCTTCAGCCAGAGAAAGTTTGACATTTTACAATGCAGTAAACAAAGTGCTACAAGGCTACTCATGATAAGGATAAAATATTAAGTTCTTTTCAAGATAATTTGGTGATCTATGTCAAATAACAAAGTTAATTTAGAAGATAAAAAAACCTTTTGTTGTCATAATAATTTAACAATAATCACATTTGTACAGCAAAACCTGTGCCATAAATGCAGCTTTAAATGCTTTCAGAAAAACCTAAAGGTAGACAAAAAAGGACAGGGACAACACAATAATCATCATCATAATCATTTAGTTATTATCAATAATGCATTTATAAATGTTATTGATGTAGGATGAAAAGTTCATTGCTTTTCATTTACTTGATCATTTACTTGATTTTGTAGGTTTTCCTGAGACATGTTATTTAGAGGCAGACTTTACCAATTTAGCCCGAGCTGCTTATGTTCAAAATTGTGACGGGATTTTCAAAAAAAACAAACAATACTTAACCATTATAGAGACAAATATGCTTCAACATTTAAAAGGAACATGAACACAGAGAAGAGCATAAAACTAAAATACAACTGTTATCAAATTAAATTTGTGTGAAATCTCCTTAAATGTTTTTAATGTTAGAATCTGTAAGCAAACCAAACAGTGAGGTGGAATGAGAAGGCTGAAGCTCAGCTGCTGACTCAGTCGATTTTATTCCTGGCTAATTTACTGTATGTCTTCTGCACCTGTCCGAGAATAGATTATTGGTATGTGTTCTGCTACTTTCAATCTATCTGCTTAATCATGGTTCCTCCTAACGTCTGCCTCCACTTTCACTGCATGTTGATGACTAACATTCACTCTCTGTTCGCTTGCCCAAGCAGTCAATGTATATGCAGAAGCGAGCATTAAAGCTCTGCTGTTAAATTATCTAATTTTCTTACCATGAAAATCTTTTCTTTTTGACTCTTTCTGCACAATTTAGTAAAAAGCCACAAATTATGTCAATTAGAGGAGTGGAATCACTATGTGCATACGTGTGTGCAATTTGCATAACATACAGTAGTTCAGTGAAGTCATAAACTCAGTTATATTGTAAATCTATAGTAAATCTAGATTACATGAGCATTGTAGCACATTGTTCACCTTTGCTTCTGCATATATATACATAAATGATTCCTTGCTTCTGCATACTGTACATATATTTGTGTATATGTTTGTTTTTCAGAGGATTTATATCAGTTGCCAACTCTCAAAGTAATGACCTCCTCCTCTGGTGAGGGCACCGAGACTACCCTCTCCTGCTTTGCCAAAGATTTTTCACCAAAAGATTTTGAGTTCAAATGGCTGAAAAATGAAGTAAAAATCACCACTGGAATAACCAACATCAAAACACCTTTTGATGAAAAAAAGACAGAGAATGGAACACTGTACAGTGCAGCAAGTTTTCTGACAGTGCCATCAACTGAGTGGGCTGACACCAATACGTTTACATGTGAGTTTACGGGGAAAGGTGAACAAGGCCCAACGTATGTGAATTCATCTGCGACCAAAATTCCTGTTAATGGACCCAGTGAGTAAATTGCTACTTTTTTTTTGAAATATGTTTGTAAATATAATTTCAATTCTTGTAATTTTGCAGCCATTTTTGTTCAATAATTGTTTAATAATTCCTCATTTAACAGATTCAGGATGCGTGGAAGCAGATGTGGAAGTAACCATCATAGAACCAACAATGGAGGACTTTGTTTTATACGGAAAGGGAGATGTAAAATGTCAAGTCAAGATAAACAAACCATCTGTCCATAAGATTTTCTGGGAGACCCATGATGGAAAAGACATACCTGATGCTGTTCCAGTGAAGCCCCCTGCAGGACATAAAGATACATACGTCGCTTTACTTCCCATCACATTTGAAGAATGGAGACAGGGGGAAAAGTTCATCTGCATTGTTGAACATGAAAACTGGCTAGAGCCACGTAAGGAAATCTACAAAAGGACGACTGGTAAGAAGAATAATCAACAATTGTGCACTAAAAGCCTGTGTTTAATTCCTCTTGTCATGCCATCAAACATGTTAAGGAGTTTAAGTTCTAAGTGTATTTTGTAGCAGAGATATTGTACAGTACTGTGGGAACTTTTATCTGTGGCAGGAGCCCTAATTGTTCTCTCATGTTGCAGGAGGACCGCCTCAGCGTCCTTCAGTTTTTATGCTACCTCCAGTAGAACATATTAAAACAGAAACCGTGACCCTGACTTGCTATGTGAAAGACTTCTTCCTCGGGAAGTTTATGTGTCTTGGCTTGTCGATGACGAGGAAGCAGGCTCAAAATACAAGTTCCATACCACAACGCCTGTAGAAAATGATGGATCATATTCTGCCTATGGCCAGTTAACCCTCACCCTCCAGCAGTGGAAAAATGATGACACTGTGTTCAGCTGTGCAGTTCACCATGAATCTGTGGTCAACACAACTAGAGCTATTGTCAGGTCCATCGGGCACAGAACATATGAAAAACCAACATGGTCAACCTCAACATGAACATCCCTGAAACGCAAGGCCCAGTAGATGTTATTCTGTGTCGCTGTGTCTTCTGCTGTTTGTTGTTTAATGTTTGTTGCTTGTGATATGACACTGTGTTTGTCTTTTAATGCAGATTCAAAATCAAAATAAAAAAAAGCACTTTCTAACTCTGTTGATGTATGTCGCATGCTGTTCACGTCTTTATTTAATCAAGCTACATGTTTATTGTGTGTGGTGTCTCAGTGCTATCCTAATGCAACACAAATTAGGTGTAGCTGTCACTATGTGCTAACAACATCATACTGCATTCACTAAAAATCACACCACCACTACCCCACTAACTTCAGGCACCAATTTCATTATATAAATCCTACTTGTTCATTGTTATTTGTAGACAGAGCATTAACACTGTTTGTGTGACTCGTCTGTGTGTATGTGTGTTTCCTCTACTGGGTCTTGCACCCCCAACGACAGACAGATGATTCTCTCAAGTCTCACTCGGGCTGTGTGGTCTCTTAGTCAAATGATAACTGATTCACAAGCCAAGTCATGCATGCCACACCAATGGTGGGGTCTTTCAAAAGCAATTCAGGATCATTGTAGGACAACTTTGATCAACATAATCAACATTTTTAGAGGGACGTGCAAACTTATCAGGCCTCGCCGTACAACAATAATAATGTAGTAACTGATTAACGAGGCATACGTCAGCAGGACTGTTCTTCTCCTTTGTGGTTTTCTATTTTATACTTAGACTGACTGACTGACTCATTCACTAATTAGATCCACTCCAGCCTGCGAGGTTATAAAACGTATTACCCTGCTACAAGAAATTAATAGAGTTAGGTCACTGTCTCGTGAGCTACTGTGCAAAGCTGGGTTTGTTCCAAGTATTAACTGAATGATTGCTGTACACTAGAATTATGGAATGTGGAGGTCGACCAAAGCAACAGCGACACAGAGACAGATAAAGACAACATGGTAACCACAGCCATCACCTTCATCCTCCTCTTCCTTATCACTCTGCTGTTCACCATCGGAACCACTGCTTTCAAGGTAATAATGAGTTTATATCTTAAAGTTATGCAAAGACACCTGAGTAAGCAGTTTCATGTATTCTAACAACACAGATGGGTTGGTAGATCTCCTTTTACGTGAGAAGTGACAAATAGGATTACAATGATCATCATGACGCATCACATCATAACTACCACAGTAAATATCATTATGCATTATGACCACATCTTGTTGCTGTTACTTTATTTACCACTCTGACCAACAACTAAAATGATCATCTTTTCACATATTATTCTTTTACTTTATAAGACTATTTTTAAAGTGCATGCAGAAAAAGCTCAACTATTAGCGATGCATGCATGTTCAGGTGGTGGACACAAAAGCAGCAACAACTGTGCAAGTGAATGCTTTGAAATATCATAAACTTAAAATAAAAATCACCTTCATGAAGCAAGAGTTTTAAAGAATTTACTGAAGAGATGTTGATTCAACTCTGTGATAACCTGTGGTTCATTTAGTTTAATTTATTTATTATTATTAAATGTTAATATTTATTTATTTTACTTAATATGTATTATTCTCTAGTTACTTAAAATTCCAGGGCTATGATACTGAACTGAATTACATTTTGCAGGTGTTGCTGTTATTGTGTGTTAAATATTATCCCAAAATCTTCTCACAGGTTACTAGAGCTAAATTAACTTAATAAATAAGTGGAGCAAACTACAACAGAAGCCAACTGTAACAGTTTGCTTGTCAAATGCTGAAACATTTATTTTACAATAACATTAATACACATTTTTTGTTTTTTTTTTCTGTCTTTTCAGATTAAATGAAACAAGATGAACTTTCTGTAAAAAAAAGTTTTTTTCCACACACATTTGTTCTTATGAACTCATAGTCTTGCATGTAAGTAAGCACAATTGTCCTTTTTCATTTTAATTACAAAAGCTTTGTCTTTTTGAAAATAAATTTTTAAATGAAGACAACCACTGAAGTTGCTCCTCCAACTTTTTTCTCCTCCAGTAGTGCTGTAGTTTCATCTATAAAGGTTTAACACGTACATCTCACAACAATACTAATTCTTTTTTTCTAGTTCGTTAAAAAGTATTTTAAAGTATTTTATGATGTAACATGTTGTTGTGTTGGTCATCTCCCCAGCACCTGGAATCAGCAGCCTATGTTCGACTCAATCATGTAAATTTTAGGTTTTACAGTTGGTGAGCTCTCCAGTCTATTATTAATAGACTTGAGAACTAAAACCTTTTGCAAAATCATGAGCAATCTATGTGAACACATGTAAACTGATATGAGATATTTAAATGCGCTCTCTGTTTCTCTTACTGGCACAACCACACCTCACACCTGGTGTCTGTGATGCACCGTTGCTCTCTGCATTTTTTCACTTCTGTATTTTGGTACTTTTTCGGGACCTGGGTGTTACTCAATGCTTCCGCTTGCTGCTTGCCCTGATCACTCTGCCCTGTCATGCTGTGACATCTGTGCAACAGACCTCCAGCCCTGTCTCCACCTGACTTTAAGACACCAGACACTGTAAAAGTACAACTCTGCCATCTAGCCTTTATACAAAGATATGACACTTAGAATTGAGCCAGCACAGTTGGTTACTTGATCAAAATCTCAAGGTACGTATAACTACAAAGGATGCAATCAGCTCTTATTTTACAAATGTCTACATCCAATGTTTACAATGAGTCAAGTAATGAAATGATCTCTTCTCTATCTCAGAGGAGCGGTTGTGCCTCCAAGCATCACATTACACCCTGTCTGGGACAATGTCCCTGTCGGGCCTCATCAGTCAGACTTGTCTGCACCTAAGTGGCTACTTTCCAGACAAACTGAGTGTGGAGTGGAAGCGGACAACCAACGCCTACAACCTGCCAAAAGCCCGACGAAGCTGCAGAGTGCGGACGGAACGGAGAAAACCTTCAGTCTAACCAGTGAGATTGAGCCAAAACAACAGAGTGGGAACGAGGCTCAAAGTTTACATGCAAGTCAACTCACAAAGATCAGGAATATAAAAAAACAATAAGCATTTGTCAAAGTAAGTATTTACAGCTAACTGTCTCACAGCACAGTATAAAATTTTCTGATGCATCATTAATGTTTTATGATAAACTGAATGGAAAAATACATTGACAAGTTTTAACAAGATGAGTATGTTTGGACAAACACTTTTTTCCTGTAGTCCATGAAAGCGCCCCTCCCTCCATCCATGTGGAGATTCCCAGCTTCAAGACAGTAATGATGGCAACAGGATCCAACGTGAAAGCAACATGTTTGGTCCGCTCTGATTTTGACGCCAAATTGACCTGGCGGATAAATGGGGGAGATGCACCACGTGAACAAGTTACGCAGGACAAAAACTCAACTTATATATTCAGTACTGTGACGGTTTCTTCAACTGAGTGGAAAAAAATAAGGTTAATAACATGTAAAGCTTGAACATCAGTGCTTCTCACCCACTGAGAAGACTGTGAATGTTGCAGGTAAGATGACTACACAACATGAAAATTCAGACGTCTTGTCACAGCAAATCACCCAGAAGAATAAATTCTGCATTCCTTCTGTCTGTATCATCCAGGGCCTGCAGTTACAACTCCTGTGGTCACGATCAGGAGATCTCTTAATGAATTGCTGAAGGGGAACAGTGCTGTGCTGGAGTGTGACGTCACAGGACTTTCACGTGACCTGTACATCACTTTTCAAGCTGGCACCTCTGACATCTCTGAAAAACTGTATGTTGATCTTCCTGAAGCCCCAGGCCCGCATTCAATCAGTAGAAGCCTCCCTGTCCGCCAGAGCACTTCAAGAAAGACAAAAGTTTCACCTGCAAAGTGTACCAAGGCTTCTCTGTGGATTTTACATCAAACTCCATTGGAAATATTTTTGGTGAGAGTGTTACTCTTCATTCCCTTCATGACTGTTCATTTCCCATTTCACAGTCAAATAATCTCTAAAGAGACTATTTCACTGATAGACTGATTCCTTCCTAATTTAGCGGACCCGTCAATCAAACTTCTTCTGGCCCCAGTGAAGAGTCAGGATCACAGACACTCGTATGCTCTGGGCGGGCTTCAACCCTCACATTCAATGGTCTTCTGAGTCTCAGCAAAGAGCTCCATCAACTAATGACATCAGCATGGGTGCAGATGGGCGTGACAGTGACCAGTCAACTTCAAATCACTCCCAAAGAGTGGAGCACAGGAAGGTCTTCACTTGTCAAGTATCAGACAAGTCCCTGGGCAAAAACATCAGAAAGGACATCAGCCTCTGCTCAGGTACAACTAAGTGAAGAGTCACAACCCCAGCTGTCTACTGACAACATTCTGACTGACCTGAAAATTGTTTTTGACAGACTTTGAAGTCAGTGTAGTCTGAATATGATCAAGCATCTTTTACATATACATAGTTCTCTCAGTATTCTGGTATTGCTTCATGATTCTTTTTCCTTGCTCCCTGTCAGCTTATTCAAGAACCCCTCCCTCCATCCATGTGGAGATTCCCAGCTTCAAGACAGTAATGATGGCCGGAGTATCCAACGTGGAAGCAACATGTTTGGTACGCTCTGATTTTGACGCCAAGTTGACCTGGCAGATAAATGGGGAAGATGCAACACATGTCCAAGCGACGCAGGACAAAAACTCAACTTATATATTCAGTACTGTGGCGGTTTCTTCAACTGAGTGGAAAAAAATAAAGTTAATAACATGTAAAGCTGAACATCAGTGCTTCTCACCCACTGAGAAGACTGTGAATGTTGCAGGTAAGATGACTACACAACATGAAAATCAGACATCTTGACACAGCAAATCACCCAGAAAATAAATTCTGCATTCCTTCTGTCTGTATCATCCAGGGCCTGCAGTTACAACTCCTGTGGTCACGATCAGGAGATCTCTTAATGAATTGCTGAAGGGGAACAGTGCTGTGCTGGAGTGTGACGTCACAGGACTCTCATCACGTGACCTGTACATCACTTTTCAAGCTGGCACCTCTGACATCTCTGAAAAACTGTATGTTGATCTTCCTGAAGCCCCAGGCCCGCATTCAATCAGTAGAAGCCTCCTGTCCCGCCAGAGCACTTCAAGAAAGACAAAAGTTTCACCTGCAAAGTGTACCAAGGCTTCTCTGTGGATTTTACATCAAACTCCATTGGAAATATTTTTGGTGAGAGTGTTACTCTTCATTCCCTTCATGACTGTTCATTTCCCATTTCACAGTCAAATAATCTCTAAAGAGACTATTTCACTGATAGACTGATTCCTTCCTAATTTAGCGGACACGTCAATCATACTTATTCTGGCCCCAGTGAAGAGTCAGGATCACAGACACTCGTATGCTCTGGGACGGGGCTTCAACCTCACATTCAATGGTCTTCTGAGTCTCAGCAAAGAGCTCCATCAACGAATGACATCAGCATGGGTGCAGATGGGCGTGTGACAGTGACCAGTCAACTTCAAATCACTCACACAGAGTGGAGCACAGGAAGGTCTTCACTTGTCAAGTATCAGACAAGTCCCTGGGCAAAAACATCAGAAAGAACATCAGCCTCTGCTCAGGTACAACTAAGTGAAGAGTCACAACCCCAGCTGTCTACTGACAACATTCTGACTGACCTGAAAATTGTTTTTGACAGACTTTGAAGTCAGTGTAGTCTGAATATGATCAAGCATCTTTTACATATACATAGTTCTCTCAGTATTCTGGTATTGCTTCATGATTCTTTTTCCTTGCTCCCTGTCAGCTTATTCAAGAGCCCTTCCCTCCATCCATGTGGAGATTCCCAGCTTCAAGACAGTAATGATGGCAGGAGGATCTAACGTGGAAGCAACATGTTTGGTCCGCTCTAATTTTGGCCTTGCCCAGTTGACCTGGCGGATAAATGGGGAAGATGCAACACATGTCCAAGCGACGCAGGACAAAAACTCAACATATATATTCAGTACTGTGACGGTTTCTTCAACTGAGTGGAAAAAAATAAAGTTAATAACATGTAAAGCTGAACATCAGTGCTTCTCACCCACTGAAAAGACCGTGAATGTTGCAGGTAAGATGACTACACAACATGAAAATCAGACGTCTTGTCACAGCAAATCACCCAGAAGAATAAATTCTGCATTCCTTCTGTCTGTATCATCCAGGGCCTGCAGTTACAACTCCTGTGGTCACGATCAGGAGATCTCTTAATGAATTGCTGAAGGGGAACAGTGCTGTGCTGGAGTGTGACATCACAGGACTCTCAGCACGTGACCTGTACATCACTTTTCAAGCTGGCACCTCTGACATCTCTGAAAAACTGTATGTTGATCTTCCTGAAGCCCCAGGCCCGCATTCAATCAGTAGAAGCCTCCCTGTCCCGCCAGAGCACTTCAAGAAAGACAAAAGTTTCACCTGCAAAGTGTACCAAGGCTTCTCTGTGGATTTTACATCAAACTCCATTGGAAATATTTTTGGTGAGAGTGTTACTCTTCATTCCCTTCATGACTGTTCATTTCCCATTTCACAGTCAAATAATCTCTAAAGAGACTATTTCACTGATAGACTGATTCCTTCCTAATTTAGCAGACCCGTCAATCAAACTTCTTCTGGCCCCCAGTGAAGAGTCAGGATCACAGACACTCGTATGCTCTGGACGGGGCTTCAACCCTCACATTCAATGGTCTTCTGAGTCTCAGCAAAGAGCTGCATCAACGAATGACATCAGCATGGGTGCAGATGGGCGTGTGACAGTGACCAGTCAACTTCAAATCACTCACACAGAGTGGAGCACAGGGAAGGTCTTCACTTGTCAAGTATCAGACAAGTCCCTGGGCAAAAACATCAGAAAGGACATCAGCCTCTGCTCAGGTAAAATAAAGCATAATCCATAATCATAATTTTGCTTTAAGTGTAGAATAAATAATCTACATTGACACTGTTTCTGAGTCATCCATTAAGCTTTTAAGACATTTTTTCTCATCATCATTACTTGACAGGTGTTGCATTTTCTCCATCTTTAATGTCACAATGTTTTTCAGTAACTCCAGCATCATCTCAGGTGGTTTATATGTTCAGGGACCGCCACCACAGGAGCATCAGTACAAGGGACAGGTGACTATCACGTGTCTGCTGGTCGGCCCTTCTCTTGATGATTTCTCTGTCACCTGGAAAGTAGATGGGAAGAATTATTCCCAAAATGTCCATAGGAGCAACCAGTGAGTCACAGCAATGAGACGGAGACAATGCAGAGCACCCTCAATGTGTCAGCGGAGGATTGGCATGCACATAAACGAGTGTCTTGTGAGGCAAAGCACCGATGTTCCAATAAAGGCTACGAGGACCACATCAGCAAAAGCAGAGGTAGTGCTGTGCATAAAAACCAATACCTTATAGCTGCTTCTGCATATGTAGAGTGTTTAACATAGATTAAGAAGGCAAGTTTGCATCAGAAACTCTCCATAAAAAAATAGTATTCCCTTTGACGTTTGTGACGACTGTGAGTGACAAAATTATGAGACTGAAATGGCAACAACTGCAGCTGTATTTACTTTTGTCTTCTTTTTGTGTTTCTCAAGAGCTGCATCCACCAGCAGTGAAGATAATAGAACCGGCTGCCTCTGACCTGTCTACGTCTGACTTCCTCACACTCATTTGCCTCGTGTCTGGATTTTCCCATCTAACATCATAGTGTACTGGGAGGAGAATGACCAGAGACTCCCTTCAACTGTCTACACCAACAGTCCTGCATGGAAATACACAGGGAGCAGCACTTATTCAATGAGCAGCAGACTAAATACATCAAAAACTGAGGACAAGGAGTCTACGTATTCTTGTGTTGTCAGACATGAGTCATCTTTTGAGAGCACTATAAAGGATGTGTATGGTGAGCTGAAATTAGCATTTAGTGAAAACTGCATTTCACTGGATTTGTTCATTACATCAAAGAGATAAATCAAGCCAAACCTAAGAATCACTGTTGGGGCCAATTCGGATATATTTAGCTGATCATATCACCTAAAATAAAGCCGATCAAACTTTGATCCTTTCCTTACTGTACACTGTGTTTTCTCCACCTCAGCCTGCCCTCTATGTTGCTCAGGAGCAGTTGTGTAGAGAAGCATATCGCTTTAGGGAATTTTTATGAAAGCATTTAAGTACAAAAGTTCTTTGACTTTTCTTGCTCTGTGACCTTCCCCAAACACAAATTCATTAAATTCTTTTTCTGACTATTTTCCTCAGCCTCAGTGACCCATAGCAAACCTTCAGTTACCTTGCTCCAGGGCTCTGGTGAACTTGTGTGCCTGGTGTTTGGCTTCAGCCCTGAGTCCATTAACATCACCTGGTTTCTTGATGACACTGGGGAACTGCTGGAATACAACACTAGTGAACCACACAGAGGCCCAGACGGGAAGTTCAGCATCCAAAGCCACCTTCGTCTGTCCAAAGCCAGCAGGTTCCTTGGGGCAGTCTTCACCTGCAGGGTGACACATGCAAACACCATTTTAAACACCACCCTATCCCTGGATGTATCTAACCCAGGTGCTAGTTTGTCCATTGATCCACATCTTACTTACACATTAAATATTGAACATACAAGGTTATTAGGAATTTCTCTTTGTACGTCCAGTGTGACAAAGTCAATGTAATGGTTAACTAACAAATCTCATTTTGATTGTCTCACAGAAATCTTAGAGGACTGTAATTTCTTAGATGACATCAGGCATATTGATGTCAACCACAGCAAAGGTGTGGACAGCTGGTATACGGCTTTTGCCTTCCTCCTTTTCTTCCTCATATCCCTCATCTATGGTGTCCTTGCTACCATAATTAAGGTAAGAGACAACAATTGGTATTTTAAAGTAATCTTCCAGTACTGTAGTTCACTTGTATGGTTGTAACATTCCTGTTATAATACTGCCTTTATTTTGAAAGGCTGATATGTTTCAATAGTTTGGATTTAGCCTTTTTACATATATATTTTATACACAAAAAGCTGTCACCAATTCCTGACACATTCCTTGTTTTTTCCTTGTAGACTAAATGATGATGATCTCACAGGACAGATCTCATTCTATGATCCAAATATGTGACCTGAGGATTTCTGATGGCATATGGTTTTCCTAGTTTTAAAGTTTGATTAAATCTATTATTATTATTATTATTATTTTTTAATGGAACTGGTTTGTACTGTATTCATTTATTTTTTGCATGTACGTTATATATTTGGTGTGGCTTGTATGTGGTGCATTAATAATAAATAATGAAGCGCTGAATTCTAACTTTAAGAAATCCAATGCTAATGTAATGAGCAAATATTATATCACTGGACTTGTTGCATTTACAAAAAAATAAATAAAATAAAGAGTGAAATATTTCAAGAACAGTTTGTTATAATCTCTGATTTACTCTTCAGGGAAATGCTTCGTACTCAATATACCATGTCACAATACCAGCACCCCTGCATTACTCAGATTGTCCACTAGAGTGAGACAAAGCTCCACGTGCAGCTGTGGTAACTTGCCACCTCTAAGTCAAACACTAGTTGTGTAGTAATTTCAGGATGGTGACAGGTCTGAACTGGACACACTAAGTGGTATGATACAGAGATGTATTCACTTGAAAACACACACAGAGACTGTTTTATATCTCATCTCCTCTTCATACATACACACACAGAGTCACTGTAAATGTGTGCACACTCTGAGTTGGAGCTGCGTGTTTGTGTCTGCATTTGTGTACCTTGTGGGTTTAAAGGAATTCACATCTGGGAGGGATGACACGAAGCACATTGAGGCGGACTACTGGCTACCTCTGAAGTGATCTGGCACTGTGTGTGCCCTGATTGGCTGGGGACCCGTTGGCAGCCAGCCCAAATCTGTGACGCTGTTGCTGGGATGGAGTCACAGCATGCTGCTGCCAGTCTAAGTCTAAGGTCTAAGGCACCGGCTACAGGGAAGCAGGGCGCCATGCCCAGCAGGCTGCCTGAGAGCGTCTCCCTGTCTAACATCCCCATGCCCTCCCATCCTCTTATGCCAAGCCTCCCTCCCTCTGGGTCCTTGCTTGACCCCTTCTGTGTGTCCATATAAATCAGGGACAAGTAACACCCAAACATCCTCACACATATAGGACAACTTTTCTCTCTCTACAACTGCAGTTGAGGCACCACTGAGCAAGGTACTCAACCGCAAACTGCCCAGTGGCCGACACTCGACGGCTGTGGTTTTACTGAGAAGCTTGCAGTGCTGAACATGTTAAACTCAATATGAAAAAGTGTTGGGCTGAAAAAAAGCAGGTAAGCCACAACCAGCATTACCTAGGAAAAACAGATGTAGCTAATAGAAAGATTGATCTCATTTAATCTTAAAGTTCTCAAGAGAGAAGCAGATTGTCGAACACACAGACCTTTCTGTGACATGTCCTTTTAAACCACAAGGAAACAAAGGAAAATATAAGACGGAAAAAAGATATGCAAGAACAAGTTTATCATCAATAAACAAATGATGGCATTCTAATGATCATTACAGTATTATCACTGTTATTACTGTCATGATCGACATCATCTTCATGCCATCTTAAAAGTTCACACGCACACACTCTGCCTGTTGTTGCAGATAGAGATGAAACAGTTACCTCTTCACAATAAACTTTGATAAAATTCATGATGGTTCATATCATCATTTCAAATTTAAATCATTAATAAAGTGTTTGATTACTGCACTTTAAATATTGTCCAGCATCATCAACCAAAGTTAGCAGCAGTCTCCTGACACAGGCACAGCATCAATGTGGGGAGGCCTGCAGCACGCATAAACAGTGATGCTCCTGGTCCCTTGTCCTCATCTACAGTGTCACAGAAGCAAGCATTTTAAAGGCAGACTATTGCTAATGTTAATGCACATATGATATGGCTTTCATACGTTTGTATCAGGTATTGGTTATGTTACTTTTTAATGTCCATGCAAACAATGATAGCAGTGTGTGTCACTACTTTTTACTACATTTTCAGCACATTTTAACAATGTTATGTGATAATTTTGGTCACTATAATCATGATAAAAAAATTCGTACTGTTTCATCTTTAGTTGTAGACATGGTCTACTGCACCATTGAGCAAGCGGAGGGGAATTAATTGTCTTCTGAAAAAATGTAAGCCTGATGTAGAGGGATTTGCACAGAGGCCTCATAAAATGCATTTTCAATTAAATTACCAAATTACAGGAGAAAAAAGCACACCAAAGCATAAACCTCATCACTCCACCTCAAGCTAAAGCATTCTGATCTCAGTACTCTCTTCCTTCATCTCTTTCTTTATGCCATGCCGCAAAAACATCATAGTGAGCAGGTACACCCATCAAGAGGCCAAACCCAGAGTCTAACCAACCACATTATGCTCCTACATAAATACAATACCCAGGTACTCAAGTGCACTGATGCTATGCTCATGCTGAATAACATGCCATCAAATTAATGCTGACATGATTAAAAGTCCCAGCGCCAACCAAATATGCAGAGGCAAAAAGGCAGTTAAAAAAAGCCGTGTTGCAAAACCAGGCATTGCCTTAGCACCTGACCTCAAAGACAAAACAAAGAAGATCTCTGGGGCAAAGTTTAATAACTGTACAGAGTAGTACGACCAACATGACCCCAATAAAAAAAATGGAGAGCTATAGTTAAATGTACAGCACAGTATGAACATAACTTGTTCATGCATTAAACGTGTAGGGCAATACATTACACTTAGTGCTATTCCACCACACATGCAGGCTGTTGTCTACCTACTAACAATCAGAGAGTGGTTTATATGAGGGCTTGACCAGATATCAATTTACATAACCTGAATATTCAAGCGCAGGTGCATCTCAAAATTATTGAAAACACCGTTGTGACAAAATAACAGTAACATTTCAAAGTCTAAAGCAAGGCATGTGTGTTTTAGTTATAAACACTTCCAGCAGGTGGCGACATTCTACTCACCACATTGACCTGTAGGCTGCAGTAGCCTTTACTACGCACGACATTGTGACATATCACACAGACAGACACAGGTGTAAATAATCAAATTAATGATGGCTGAACAGCATGTGGCTGCTTCAGTTTAAGGGTCATGGTATTATGTGTGCAGACCCCTGTAAACTGTGCCTACCTGCAACACTTGAGTAAAACAGAGCTACCATTAATCTCATTAGAAACACCTGTTAGCATCATGAATAAAGCTAGTAACGTTCAAGGGTCAAGCAATTGCACAGCCACACAGATATCCTGTCTATTTTTGTAAGCTGAGACCATTTCCATCAGAGGAAACAAAGCTTTTACTTACTTTAATTTCACAGATAACAACAATACATTGTGAAGAAAATAAAGCCTCCACAAAATAGCATTTTAGGTCTTGTGTGTGATTTATCCTGGCTTCATATTAGCTCGTCGCCAGGCTCATTTATACAATGTAAAATGCCATAGGCTCGTGCTAATAACGTTAGCATGTTGTATTTGTGGGGAAAACATCTTTAGTATAAGACATTTGTTTTGTCAGTGAACCTTGTGAGTTGTTTTGGAGCCGAATTTCGTAACGTTACCTTTGTTAAATGTTGCTGTTGTCCCTGGCTTCAGTTGAGGAGAGGAAATGTCAGTTAGACGCTAGGCTAATTTATACAATGTAAAATGCCATAGGCTCGTGCTAATAACATTAGCATGTTGTATTTATGGGGAAAATGTGTCCAGATAAAGACAAGTGTGTGTTTGTGAATGCTGCGAGTTATAGTGAAGCTGATTTGTATACTTGCGTTTGAAATTATCTCTATCAAGCCATGTTTAATGTGTGTTTAATGTGTGTTTCTGGTCTGTTTTGACTTTTTTTTTTAGTCTATGGTTTTGACTCAACTAAATTTTATAGCACTTCACAGAAAACCTGCCGTGGCGCCGACTAGTGGTTTGGAGGTGTAACTGCGGGTGTGGTGGTGGCCACAAGCGTAGGCTACATCTGAATTTAGAGTTGTAGGTCACCAAGCAACAGCATGTTAGCCGCCTATCACATGAAGAGGACATTTAAACTTAAAAACATTTCAACTTCAGCTCCTCTGACAAAACATAACTAAGCAATATCACACGAGTGCCTAAGACAATTACAGCCGTGACCATATGGGCTACAGTAGCCTACAGCATCACGACCTCCAGTGTGATATTGCTTTTATAGGCTACAACAGATCAACAACAGCTTAAATAGCAATGCTGAGTAAGGAAATGTTAACAAAGGTGATGAAATAAATTATTTAAGTATGTTATGTAGCTCAGCGGGAAAAAACAGTTCCCTCAGTCTGTTGCCAGGCAACGCAGCACAGACGCCTGGAACTCACAAGCTACTTTGTATTTACATTGATCTGCAACTGTGTAACTTCGTCCAGTTCGGCTGATGAAACGTTGGCAAACCTGGATGTTGGCACGGCTGGATTCAAACACACCTGGAGGTCTGCACTGAAGAGTCCTGGCTTTCCTTTTCCTCATCTCTCCTGACGACCACTCAGTTTAATTCAAATGTAATTTTGGGGAAAATATCCATCTTCTTGGTGTAACGCTATAGTGTCAGTTTGCGTTAATGTAGCGAGTGTGACAGTTGGTTAATTAATGGTTGTGTTTATATTTATAACACCTGTGAGCAGAGTGATTTTACTGTTCACACTTTTCTAAATTGTTAAACATTAAACTTCACAAGTAATTAAGTAAATTCAGTTAAATTGTTTTCAAAAGTTTAATTTCTGCTCAGAAATGTAGTTTTTTAAAAACAATTCATTGGTCTAATAATATGTAGCACAAGAATTTTTAACCAGAAAAAATGCTAAAAAGTTGAAGCAACAAGCAAAAACACAGCACAGAACTGAAACGTGCAGGATGCCATTGTTTCCATCAAAACAAATGCATGAACTGTGGATTTCATTATTGTTACACAAAATCTCAATTCTGATAAAAAATAACTTCAGAAGAAATGTTGCTGGTCTTTGTTAAACCAAGTAAGGTGATTATCAAACCAAAACCAATGTAATGATATAATAACTTCCAGTTATAACTCTTATTGATAAACAGTACAGTTGGACAAAATCCTCTGCTGAGTAAATAAGCATATTCAAATGTTACAGTAAAACAAGGATAACAATGACATCAGGTTAAAAATGGAAACCAAATCAAAGTTGCAAGAGATAACATTACAGTGACATGTTCAAACTCAAAATACAGTTACTCACAACAAGAAAATAAAGTTTTGTGGAGAGTGTGAACAAAGGAGGAGTCAATGCAAAACTCAGATATCTTCCACCTCTACTTATCTGACTGCAGAGAGGAGGACAGAGAACAGTGGACACACAGTTTAACATGATGGACTATAGGACAGGACTGCTGCTTTTAACTATCTGCTGGGCAGGTGAAGAGTTTACCTGATTTTTAGTTGAATCTGTCTTCAAAAATCTGTGAACTTTTGTCTTGACAGGTGTTGATGGTCAGACTCTGACAGAATCTGAACCAGTGATTAAAAGGCCTGGAGAATCTCACAGACTGACCTGTACAGTCTCTGGATTCACATTTAGTGACTACTATATGCACTGGATCAGACAGACTCCTGGAAAAGGACTGGAGTGGGTTGCCAGGATTGAAAGTGGTAGTGGTAGCAGCAAACTCTACTCTCAGTCAGTTCAAGGCCGGTTCACCATCTCCAGAGACAACAGCAGACAGCAGGTGTATCTGCAGATGAACAGTCTGAAGACTGAAGATTCTGCTGTTTATTATTGTGCTCGAGAGCCACAGTGACTGGAGTTGGTTGAGCAGCTGTACAAAAACCTACAGTGCTCATTTTAATTGGCTGGTTTGCTTTGGTTTCAGGCCAAGTTACCTGTGGACAAATACTGTGTCCTGGACCTGGATTACAGGAAAAGCAGAGACAGAATCACTTTGTTTTGTTCATTAAGCTCTTGTCTGTCTTTATTAAACAGAGTTAATTCAATTTTAGCTTTTCATTTGAACCATATTTTTTACGTTTGAAATTTTTTAATTCAAATGTCACAATTCAACTACGTATATTTTCACACTCTTGATAAACTTGGCAGATTAGGCTCAGGAGCAGGTCATCCATCTATCAGAAGATCGATGGTTTAATCCCCGCCTCCTCCAGTCTGCATGTCAAAGTATCCTTGGGCATAATGCTGAATCCCAAATTGCTCCTGATGGCTGTTTCATCAGAGTATGAGTGCATTTAAGATGAACAGCAGGTGGCACCTTGTATGGTAGCCTCGGCCTGTAGTGCGTGAATGGGTGAATGTGTCATGTAGTGTTTTAGTGCTTTGAGAGAAGACTAGGAAGGCGCTGTACAAGTACAGTACTACTTATGGAAGTAATTACAATCGTCCTTTTTCATTTTAATTATAAGAGGTTTGTGTCTTTTTGAAAATACTTTTTTAAAGATAATGACTCATGTTGCTCCTCCTCTTTTTTATTATTTTGATATTGTTCATTCTGGCTGAAGTTTCACCACAAGCTATAAACATTTAACACCCAATACTCACAACTGTACTTTCCCCCAAACATTTTACATTTTTGAAAATTAATTAATTATGTTATATGTTGTTATGTTTGTCATCTCCCCAGCACCTGGAATCAACAGCTCATGTTTGATTCAGTTATGTAAATTAGGTGATTTCACAGTCGGTTAGCTCTCAAGTCTGTTATTAATAGACTCAGGAACTGAAACCTTTAGCACAGTCATGAGAAACTATGTAAAATCATTGTGAACATCTGTGGACTGATCTGAGACATTTTAATATGCACTTAAAACTGTAACAAGATCTTGACACAATATGTCCTTTTAGACCAAATGATAGTGATCACAAGACATGTCTGATTTTATTCTCTAAATGTGGCCCTTTGAGTTTTTTAAGGCATATGGTCTACTGTAATTCATTCAGTTTCTTATTAAAAATGATTTAATGTGTGAAAAAATGCATTATACTTTATTCATTTTATTTTCTATGTTTCAGTTATTGTTGTGGGATGTATATAGTGTATGTGTTGAAGAGGAAACAAGACAACAATAAATAAATATGGCCTGCATCCATCACTTGATTTTGGTGAGGCAGTTGGTCAGGGTGCAGAGAGTTGCAGTGATGGTGGATATAGTACATATGTAGAGTGTGACATCATAAGCAGTGAAGTTTAAGTGGACACCATGAAGACAGATGGTATTATAGAGGGGAAAACATGTAGAGGATGAAAAGGACCAAGCACAGAGCCCTGAGGGACACCTCGGGACAGAATAGCCATGGTAATGATGCAGTTGTTAATGCTGATGAATTGTTGTCTGTC
Source organism: Epinephelus fuscoguttatus (assembly GCF_011397635.1). NCBI lineage: Eukaryota > Metazoa > Chordata > Actinopteri > Perciformes > Serranidae > Epinephelus > Epinephelus fuscoguttatus. The sequence continues at coordinate 28,607,436 of NC_064770.1, read as the reverse complement.
TGTGAGATATGACTCAAGTGAGGAGAGGGCAGTGCAGGTGATGTGGAGAGAGGATTTGGGTAACTGATATAGTGACAGGGAGTAAGGAAACCTAAAGTATGATTTCTTCTCTGAAAGAAACAGGGTTGGGGATCTAAATATAGAGCATTTAAGACAAATTTAATTGAAATATGTCAGACAAGTCTTAGGCATGCCAGTTCAGGGGACTGTGAAATTAATATTGCAGCCATCTATCCATTAGCAAAACCCACTTATTCTTGGGGGTTGTGGGGTGCTGGAGCTAGGTGACACTGGGTGAGTGGCGGGGAACTCCTGACCTTGTCCCAATTACTGGGCTCACTGACATTACATTTTCATCAAACACAAACTTCATATCAGGTCCAATCTGGCTGCATCCTCTCTGTGAGGAGGAGTCAATGCAAAACTCAGATATCTTCCACCTCTACTTATCTGACTGCAGAGAGGAGGACAGAGAACAGTGGACACACAGTTTAACATGATGGACTATAGGACAGGACTGCTGCTTTTAACTATCTGCTGGGCAGGTGAACATTTTGCCTGATCTTAATTAGACACATTTTTATTTGTGCTTCCAACATAATGCATGACATAAATATACTTTTGTTTGACAGGTGTTGATGGTCAGACTCTGACAGAATCTGAACCAGTGATTAAAAGGCCTGGAGAATCTCACAGACTGACCTGTACAGCCTCTGGATTGACGATCAGTGGCTACTGGATGCACTGGATCAGACAGGCTCCTGGAAAAGGACTGGAGTGGGTTGCCGCTATTTATGATAGTAGCAACATCCACTACTCTCAGTCAGTTCAAGGCCGGTTCACCATCTCCAGAGACAACAGCAGACAGCAGGTGTATCTGCAGATGAACAGTCTGAAGACTGAAGATTCTGCTGTTTATTATTGTGCTCGAGAGCCACAGTGACTGGAGTTGGTTGAGCAGCTGTACAAAAACCTACACCACTTCTTTTAGGCTGGCAGAGCCAAAGTATGAAATACTTTTGTAGTATATGTCTTAAATATTATACATTTTTTTCTTAATCATTTCTTGTACATGTTGTTTACATCACAAATATAAGAACACATTACCTTTGTCCCTGCAATACATAAAGTCCTGAAAACTGTTCCTGGGGAAAATTTACTCTAAACATTAAACACACAAAAAAACTCAAAAACCACTTGTTAATAAAAGGACCAAAGACAGCACAACAACATGATAACTGAAATTAAACCCTGACAAAAACTTTACATTTCTACAAATGAAGACACACTAATGTTTGTAAGTTATGTGGAATCTACATTGAGTCATAATATGAATGAAAAATAATGTTGCTTTTCCTTCATAAAATCACCAGAGGGCAGTCAGTGTCAAGTTTCTGTCTCTTCTGTGACTTAAAGGAGACACTCAGATCTGCTGTTCTCATTGACCTTAACTGACTGATACTCAAACCATGGAGAGTTCATATTTCTCTATTGTACATCAATAGGTACATTTCTGAAGTCCGAGTAAAATAATTTCTGAGAGACGACAGCAGTGATCTATAAAGTGGAGATGAGTGATGACAGCATATTTAATTTTCATTATTATCTGTGGTTGAGGCAGACATTAAACAGCTGGTTGATGTGACTGTAAATGTTTTTAATCTGACTCATCTGACTCATAATATCATCATCATAAATGTGTTTTCTTTCATGTGTATCAAAATAAATGTTCACAACCTAATTCCAAGCTCTGACTACATGTGACAGGACAGTCCATCCTTCTTTTATAGCCTGTCAGTGTCCTTCTCTATGCAAAGTGAACTTCCTCACAGTCTGCTATAAAGACTTGATATCATGCTGTCAGCTGCAGCAGAAGAAGAGAAGCTTCCATCAGATCACCTTCAATACCAACCATGTTCTCTGTAGCTCTGCTGCTGCTGCTGGCTGCTGGATCCTGTGAGTCTCACTGAGGCAGAGACACTGACAGTATGATCACAGCACACTGACTGTTCACTCTTATTACACTCATTCAATATTCAACATGTTTTCCTCCACAGGTGTGAAGTGTCAACAGTTGACACAGCCAGCCTCTGTGACTGTGCAGCCAGGTCAACGTCTGACCATCACCTGTCAGGTCTCTTATTCTGTGGGCAGCTACTACACAGCTTGGATCAGACAGCCTGCAGGGAAAGGACTGGAGTGGATTGGAATGAAAGACACCAGTGCTTCACACTACAAAGATTCACTGAAGAACAAGTTCAGTATCAGCTTAGACTCTTCCAGCAACACAGTGACTCTAAACGGACAGAATGTGCAGCCTGAAGACACTGCTGTGTATTACTGTGCCAGAGAGCCACAGTGACACAAAGCATCAGTAGACCTGAACAAAAACCCCTCAGTGCCTGAACACTTGTAACATGAAGCCACCAGAGGAGGAGCCCTCAGACCACTAATGATTTCAACACCAGCTCACTGAAACAGTCTAAGGATTTAAGAGGAAGGTTGATTTAATAGCAGCTCTTTTCATCAGTTTAAAAACTTGTACTTGACAATCACTGATACATCAATGTATTTATCATGATAAAAACTAATATGCACTTTTATGAACTGTTAAGCCATAAGTTTTTCAAGTAGTGAATAAATGCAGCTGAATTGTTATCAAGGTAGAAGTGATTCTTTTTGGTCTAATAAAACTGTGCATTAGATTTTTCACAAGAAAGATTCCAGCCAGTAGAAGCTGCAGGCCAAAACACAACTGAAAACATGTAGGATGTCAGTTTCCCTTGAAAAGAATACAATACAAAATCTTAACTTAAAAAAAGGTAAAGAGACATGAGATATTGTTTGCTCATCTCAAATGAAGCCTACATGGTGATTTTCATACTTTATCAGCTGAAACCAATTTTGCAAAAATATATGATTTTTATTTCATTAATTTATTTTATCACCAGTAGCAATATTCCATTATTAGTAAGTCACACTGAACAAAAGCATCTGCCATGTTAAATAAATGTGTTGAAATGTTACAAAGTGACTCACAGTAAAACAGGGACAATAACAGAACAAACTGTTCATTAAAAAGGAGGAGTCAATGCAAAACTCAGATATCTTCCACCTCTACTTATCTGACTGCAGAGAGGAGGACAGAGAACAGTGGACACACAGTTTAACATGATGGACTATAGGACAGGACTGCTGCTTTTAACTATCTGCTGGGCAGGTGAAGATTTTTATTGATATTGATTTGACATATTTTCAATTGAGCTACCAAAGTAATGAACAACATGCATATCTTTTTTGTCTTGACAGGTGTTGATGGTCAGACTCTGACAGAATCTGAACCAGTGATTAAAAGGCCTGGAGAATCTCACAGACTGACCTGTACAGCCTCTGGATTGGACTTTGACAGCTACTGGATGCACTGGGTCAGACAGGCTCCTGGAAAAGGACTGGAGTGGATCGCTCATATCAGTAGTAGCAGTAGCAGCATCTACTACTCTCAGTCAGTCAAAGGCCGGTTCACCATCTCCAGAGACAACAGCAGACAGCAGGTGTATCTGCAGATGAACAGTCTGAAGACTGAAGATTCTGCTGTTTATTATTGTGCTCGAGACACACAGTGACTGGAGTTGGTTGAGCAGCTGTACAAAAACCTACAGTATCTTCCAGGCTGCACAAGCATTGAGAATTTATGATGTATTTGTTTATATCATTAGTATCAATGTTATTTACATTAAAATACATTACATCATGTTTTTAATTCTTATATTCTGTATTATATGTCTTTTGATATCCTATAGTTTCCATTAGAAACATTTCCTGTATGAAACCATGAATTCATCTTTGTCCCTGCATTATAAAGACCTGAAAACTGATTAATATTATTCATAAACCTAAAAGACACCACAGTAAAGAAGACTAGCTCATGAACTAAAGCTTAATACTTTGTATAGAGAGGTTTTCATATTCAAATTCTATTAATATAATAATCAAAGAATTATTATTGTGTCTGCAGAGAAATATCCAGAAAAGATGTGAGACAATACTGACAGTTTGTTGCAATAAAGGAATGTGCATATATATGTGACACAACCACACAGATGAAGGTAATCAGTGTTGATTAACACAAAAAGTAACTCAGAAATGTAAAAACTACCAAAGTTTTCACCGCCATTGAAATATTTATTTTACTGCAGTTTGTGAAACATTTCAGTTCCTGAGCAGCTGTTTTCCAACAACTACAAACACTGAAACTGTTAAAAAGAATTTATTCAAACCAGCCGCATCAGACTGAAGTTTTTATACTATTTAATTGACATGATTCTGGCTGCTGTCACTTTATGTCTGTGTACAGCAAATACAGTAATCATGTCAGTACAGTAAGTGAAGCAGTAAATGAATTCATAAATGCAGTAAGTAGATGATACAAAATATTGACAGTAAAACAAAGTCAGCAATGGTTGCATGCAAATGCTGGAATATGGATCAAATGTAAAGCAGAGGTGATTTGTTGTCACTCTGCAGATATAATAACACTGAACAGACTCTTCTATTGGCTCCAGTTAGACCAACATTGATGCTTCATATGTTTGATTCTATGCAAACTCAGTGAGCTTCCTTGTTACTCAGCTATAAAAACATCCCATCAGGCTGTCAGTGGAGTTCACAGCACGTCAGTTTCAACATAAACCATGTTCTCTGTAGCTCTGCTGCTGCTGTTGGCAGCTGGATGTGAGTCTCTCTGGATTTGTCAAAGTCAACAGTTCTTCTTTTGTTAATTTGATCATTTGTTACAATTATTTTTTTTAACAGGTGTGAAGTGTGAACAGTTGACACAGCCAGCCTCTGTGACTGTGCAGCCAGGTCAACGTCTGACCATCACCTGTCAGGTCTCTTATTCTCTTGGCTACTACACAGCTTGGATCAGACAGCCTGCAGGGAAAGGACTGGAGTGGATTGGGAGCAAATATACTGGAGCTTCATACTACAAAGATTCACTGAAGAACAAGTTCAGTATCAGCTTAGACTCTTCCAGCAACACAGTGACTCTAAACGGACAGAATGTGCAGCCTGAAGACACTGCTGTGTATTACTGTGCCAGAGAGCCACAGTGACACAAAGCATCAGTAGACCTGAACAAAAACCCCTCAGTGCCTGAACACTTGTAACATGAAGCCACCAGAGGAGGAGCCCTCAGACCACTAATGATTTCAACACGTTAAGTGAAAAGGGAAGCAGGCTTTCGTTTGTATAAATGTCTCTTAAATAAATCTAATCGCAGCTATCGTCCTCAGTTTAAATACTCTAACACTACTGTAACTGATACATCACATAGTTAAGAGATAAATAAATATTCCTTACCATTACTTACATGCTGCATTAAGAAATGCACTGCAGTATGTCAGGTTACATACTGCAGCATTCTTTCATGGATGTGCATCATTAACCACATTTTCAGCATATTCCTTCTTTGTCTTACACCAGTGTTTGTTGGATTATTGTTGCTAATGAATCACTGGCACAGTGAAGGTTGACAATAAACATTCACATCTTCTCTCTGAGAAGGCAAGAAGAACAACAGACCTACAGGTTGTACTTGAGTACAGTCAGCACACATCAGTAATGTTGCTGCAAATTTAAACTGCATGTCACAGAAACATGCCAAGTTTCAACTAGAAAATGGATGGTGGAAAATGTCCCATTGTTTAGTGTAGTCTAGTGGTGATGACATGCAACTGCCAGACATATCAATGATTTCCCACAGTTATATGACTATTTTTCTGCAGCTTTGCAACACTGTGATCCCTTTACATGGATACATTCATCCCTACAGACACCAGACGACATATGATGTGGTAACACTTTACAATAAGGTACACAAAATTCAAGTAGTTACTGAGGAACTAATGAGGAACTAATCAGTAGTTACAGAGAACAGCTACTACACAGCTTGGATCAGACAGCCTGCAGGGAAAGGACTGGAGTGGATTGGGAGAAAATATACTGGAGATTCAGACTACAAAGATTCACTGAAGAACAAGTTCAGTATCAGCTTAGACTCTTCCAGCAACACAGTGACTCTAAACGGACAGAACGTGCAGCCTGAAGACACTGCTGTGTATTACTGTGCCAGAGAGCCACAGTGACACAAAGCATCAGTAGACCTGAACAAAAACCCCTCAGTGCCTGAACACTTGTAACATGAAGCCACCAGAGGAGGAGCCCTCAGACCACTAATGATTTCAACACCAGCTCACTGTTACAGTACAGAGAGAAGATGAAGATATATGATGTTTTAACATGATTACCATGTATAACATTTAAATCTGAATTAGTAGTGTCTGTTGACCACAAATTCATAAGTTGGTAATATCCTGTTGCAGACAATGTGTGTTTGGTACAATTCAATCGCAGACAGCGCCTCGTTGGTAAATATGGAAGCATTAGAAATGTTCCAAGCTTAACTATCTAGGAAGCAATTAAAGAAAATTAAACTTTAAACTAGCAAAGGTACAGGAGGGGAGGAGTGAAATGTCCCGCCAGTGACAGTGACTGCTCCTACTGGACTCAGCCTGAGACAGACAGCTGGCAAGGCCAATCACAGCGCAGAGACCAGAGCCTGCCTGCCAGTCTCAACCCCTTGGAACAACTATAGAGTGCCAAAGTCACGCCCCTTCCGGTAGAGCTCATGGGACCTTAGATTGGGGAAAAATATGAATGGCAGTGAATGGGGAGAGCAATATTATCTTTTGTTCCCGTTTGAGTTGCGACGTGAAATCTAAATATGTTGTTAATGAATTTAAAACATAAATTTTAAGGTCAAGAAAGTCATACTTCGTGATAAAACTGTTGAGATATAAGCTTTTGAAAAATACGTAATTAGACGTCATAGCCTTGGCTCGCTTTCAGCAGCTTGGAGTGACTGCAACCTGGCACAAAACACACAGACATCTTCAATCATAAATCGATTAATCATAAAACAGTGGAATTTCAGCGGGGAGGCCAAGCTCCTGGAAGTGAACGAAAGCTATGACGTCACATACATGACCTCCTCCTGTGTACTCTTGAGTCTTTCTAATTAAAAAGATCATATCTCAACAGTTTTACCACAAAGTATGACTTTCTTGACCTTAAAATTTATGTTTTAAATTCATTCACAACATATTTAGATTTCATGTCGCAACTCAAACGGGAACAAAAGATATCATTGCTCTCCCCATTCACTGCCATTCATATTTTTTCCGATCTAAGGTCCCATGAGCTCTACCGGAAGGGGCGTGACTTTGGCACTCTGTAAGATCAGAAGAGACTTTTTGTCTTGTGGAGTAAGAGAAGTTAAAGAAGTTAAAAAGAGAAGAAGAAGAAGAACTTTTGAGAAGCTGGCGGGCCACGCTGGGCCCCATCCAGCATGGCCCGCCGGGCAATTTGATTGCATCCTGAGCAGAGCTGAACATGCTAAAACCCAACAGAAAGAACTTTATGTCACAAGGTCTGCCTAACTCGTGCGTCCTGGACCAACAAGGTCAGGGCTGAAGAAAGGCAGACTCCTGCATGCCCACACTGGGTGTGTGAAGATGACCGACATGGAGAGCCAAGCTCACCCAAGCCAAAGTTGCCGTGTGGGCTAAAGAACGCCCAAAAGTGCCCAAAAGCTCCAAGAAGTTCAAACGAGGAGAAGAGAAGGACCAGATGAGCAGGCTGCCCTGTGAGACAGCACTAGGAGCGGTTCACACCATGGAGCAGCGCTGCTTTTTCCTCTTCCCCCTCCAGAGCATCTTCTTTCTGGTCTGCTACAACTCAAGTGAAACAACATAATTTTCCTGTGCTGGGGTTTGATGCGTAGTTTAATAAGTATGGTAGGGAGCATTAGATAAAACTAGGATTTCCCCTAAGTTTTCAGATATTTCCCTTTTTGCTTCCCATGCCTCTCAGCTGTTAAATGGTGCTTTTCACAGTTCATGTCAAAGTTTCCTCTGATAATTATCTTACCATTGCTCACTGCTTCATCTGGTTCACTCTGGTCATTGTTTCATTCATTCATTAGCATTGCTGTATTCATTTCATTCCGCTCATAGTTGAATTTACTCTTTGTCTTGTTTGTTGTTAGTTGTATTGCGTCTTGGTCTCCTGTGTCAGTAGTTCAGAATAAATGTTTGTCTATAAAGTCGTCGTCTTGGTTTTCTGTAGGATTACATTCAGTCACTTTACGGGTGCAAAGATCCTGGCTATTTGAGCTCTATTTGAATTGATAATTAATAATTTCCCCAAAGTGCGTTAAACATTCTTGTCTGATGAACAAGAGGTGTGGTCTTATTAGTCTGACTATGAAATCATATCGCTGGACGAATAATTAAAGTGATTATGTTTAATAATTCTTATTAATGTCACTTTTTGCTAATATTGAGCAAATCAAACCCTACAGTATTCATGGTGAAAAATGCAGGCACCTGAATAAACTGTTTATGATCAAACAAATCTTACATATGTAATGGTGGAGAATGCAAACCCCAAATGAATCTTATCAATCAAACTTTTCATACAAAATGATGGAGAATGTTGGCGAGCATTTATTTAATAAATGCTGCCACAGAATAAATTATAAATTATGTAGCGATCAATATTTCCTACAATCTTAAAGAAACAATGTTATCTAGCAACAATTAAACACATAAATTAAACAAAAATTATGTTACTGTCATCACTACTACCTCACATAACAGCCAGAGACAGTGAAACAATCTGCTGAAATCAATGTACAGTGTGAATTAAAGAAATGCTACATGTACATATTTAGGCCACATAAATGTATTTATTATATGACATATGAAGCAGGACACAACATTGTAGTGAAAGATAATGCTGCAGTTCTGGATATAAAAACACTAGATGGCAGTCAGTGTCAAGTTTCTCTCTCCTCTGTCACGATGAGGAGAAACTCAGATCTGCTGTTCTCATTAATATCAACTGTCTGACATTCAAACCCTGAACTACAGCTTCATACTCACATCTACTGTGAGCTTACTTTCTTTTTGCTCACCATCTCATATAGATTACAAGATAAACAGCCAGGAGACTAAAGGACCTGCTGTTTGTTCTTGTGCCTGAGAGACATTGTGATGAAAGCTGAATGAATAAGTGATACTGCAATGAGACAAACTTTCACTTCTTGGGCTGATAGAGGAAAAACTATGTCTTACTATGTCTTACTTTGTCACATTCTTCCACCTCACTGAGGTGACCAATCACTTCTTAAAGCCTCTACAAGGAACTTTCATTTTGAGTTGATTTTGGCGACCCTGTGGACAAAAGCGGTTGTGTTTTGCCGGAATGAAGCCTACATTTCCCATGAGCTCTAGCGCGTATTGTCGTAAAGATGCTTACCTGGCTCGCGCATGTGTTTGTTTTGGGGATGAATGAAACAACAAGATGGGAAAACTTAGTCCCCGCTCCTTTCGGGGATCCCAGCTCACCTCTGCCGCACCCCAGCTCCACCTCTCCGGCGTAAGCGCCACTGCCGCCGGGGTAAACGCAGCGGTCGGCAGGTAAGGCTGAAGGCCTGTTTGGCGAACACTTCCACGGCTTCTTGGACTGAGTATGGAGCGGTGCCTCGCCTCTTTATTTCTCGGCACTCACTGGACACTGTCGACGCCTGGCCGGTACCTGTGGTCGGCCCGGATGAGGTGTTCCAGCCCCGTGGCCCCTGCTCTCCTCATCCCCGCTGGCTCAGGGTGAATCTGCGCAACCTGCGGCCTCTGTGTGTGGCTCCCCGGACAGCTAACGCCGTGGACCCGCCGGCTCCTGCCAGGATTGAGCTAGTAAATGCTAGATTGCTAGCAAACAAAACGTTTATCCTGAAGGATTTCCTGACTTCCCGAGGATTGGATTTTCTCTGTGTGACTGAAACATGCAGTCTGAGTGCCGTAAATCGTTTCGTCCTGGAAGCGACCTGGGGTGAACCCGGAGACAGTTTCCTTCAGGTAGGCCTATGGATATACACTATATAGAAATAGCTTATCTTCACACCGATGGTCTCATTTGCTGTTGTAGGTCAAGCACAAACATCAGCAGAAACGAGAGACTTTTGCATATCCAGTTAAAAGTTCCTTGTAGCGGCTTTAAGCTAATTGAATTCCTCCCCTGGGGATCAATAAAGTATGTCTTATCTTATCTTATCTTATCTTATCTTATCTTATCTTAAAGGGAAAGAGGGAAACAATCTTTACATTTTATAAGTGTTTGTCACTTTAAATACTTTAAAGTTATAGAATGTATATATAAATGTATTTTTACTGCAGTGAAAAAATGATTTTCACTTTTGAACATTTTTAAACACTAAAACTTGTAATGATTGAAACATGTCAGTAAAGACTTTAATATGCCGACAAAGAAGAATATCCATTTCTGTTTCACCCTTCCATCTACCCTATAGCTGTGCTTGCTCATTCTTGAGGGGTGCAGGGGGCTGTAGCCAATCACAGGTAACAATGAGTGAGAGGCGCAGTACAGGTCACCAATGACAGGACTCAGTCACATTCTATTTTCATCAAAGAGTAATGTAATTGTACTTTCCGTGTGAGGAGGAGTCAATGCAAAACTCAGATATCTTCCACCTCTACTTATCTGACTGCAGAGAGGAGGACAGAGAACAGTGGACACACAGTTTAACATGATGGACTATAGGACAGGACTGCTGCTTTTAACTATCTGCTGGGCAGGTGAAGATTTTACCTGATCTTGACTTGACACAGTTCTCATTTGTGCACCAACTAAATTCATGTTATGTTCTCTTATATCTTGACAGGTGTTGATGGTCAGACTCTGACAGAATCTGAACCAGTGATTAAAAGGCCTGGAGAATCTCACAGACTGACCTGTACAGCCTCTGGATTTTCACTTAGTAGCCACTGGATGCACTGGGTCAGACAGGCTCCTGGAAAAGGACTGGAGTGGATCGCTGCTGATGGTGGTGGCACCAACTACTACTCCCAGTCAGTTCAAGGCCGGTTCACCATCTCCAGAGACAACAACGTCGATCAAGTGTATCTGCAAATGAACAGTCTGAAGACTGAAGATTCTGCTGTTTATTATCGTGCTTGAGACACACAGTGACTGGAGTTGGTTGAGCAGCTGTACAAAAACCTACACCACTTCTTTTAGGCTGGCAGAGCCCAAGCATGAAATACGTTTGTAGTATATTTCTTAAATATTATACTTTTTTTTTCTTTTTTTGTACATGTTGTTTACATTAAGAATATAAGAACACATTACCTTTGTCCCTGCAATACAGAAAGTCCTGAAAACTGTTCCTAAGGAAAATTTACTCTAAACATCAAAAGCCACTTGTTAATAAAAGGACCAAAGACAGCACAACAACATGATAACTGAAATTAAACCACGACAAAAACTTTACACTTCTACAAATGAAGACACACTAATGTTTGTAAGTTATGTGGAATCTACATTGAGTCATAATATGAGTGAAAAATAATGTTGCTTTTCCTTCATAAAATCACCAGAGGGCAGTCAGTGTCAAGTTTCTGTCTCTTCTGTGACTTAAAGGAGACACTCAGATCTGCTGTTCTCATTGACCTTAACTGACTGATACTCAAACCATGGAGAGTTCACATTTCTCTATTGTACATCAATAGGTACATTTCTGAAGTCTGATTAAAATAATTTCTGAGAGACGACAGCAGTGATCTATAAAGTGGAGATGAGTGATGACAGCATATTTAATTTTCATCTATCATATGTAGTTGAGGCAGACATTAAACAGTCGGTTGATCTGACTGTAAATGTTTTTAATCTGACTCATAATATCATCATCATAAATGTGTTTTCTTTCATGTGTATCAAAATAAATGTTCACAACCTAATTCCAAGCTCTGACTACATGTGACAGGACAGTTCATCCTTCTTTTATAGCCTGTCAGTGTCCTTCACTATGCAAAGTGAACTTCCTCACAGTCTGCTATAAAGACTTGATATCATGCTGTCAGCTGCAGCAGAAGAAGAGAAGCTCCCATCAGATCACCTTCAATACCAACCATGTTCTCTGTAGCTCTGCTGCTGCTGCTGCTGCTGGCTGCTGGATCCTGTGAGTCTCACTGAGGCAGAGACACTGACAGTATGATCACAGCACACTGACTGTTCACTCTTATTACACTCATTCAATATTCAACATGTTTTCCTCCACAGGTGTGAAGTGTGAACAGTTGACACAGCCAGCCTCTGTGACTGTGCAGCCAGGTCAACGTCTGACCATCACCTGTCAGGTCTCTTATTCTGTTGGTAGCCATCACACACATTGGATCAGACAGCCTGCAGGGAAAGGACTGGAGTGGATTGGAGCAGCACAAGTTGGATACACCTCAGCTTACAAAGATTCACTGAAGAACAAGTTCAGTATCAGCTTAGACTCTTCCAGCAACACAGTGACTCTAAACGGACAGAATGTGCAGCCTGAAGACACTGCTGTGTATTACTGTGCCAGAGAGCCACAGTGACACAAAGCATCAGTAGACCTGAACAAAAACCCCTCAGTGCCTGAACACTTGTAACATGAAGCCACCAGAGGAGGAGCCCTCAGACCACTAATGATTTCAACACCAGCTCACTGTTACAGTACAGAGAGAAACAGACTGAGGATTTTATGAAAATATTTTTATACACAGTAGCAATATCCCATAATTTGTGTGTTAATGAAAAAAGAAACTTAAATCAAGTAAGTAAATAAACATGTTTACATATTAGAAAGTGACTTACAGTCAAACAAGGATAATAATGACATCAGGTTAGAAATATGAACAAAATCAAAAATATTAACACAGATGTGAACTTTGTCTTCAGTAGAAGACAACACAAAATATGTTTAGTTAGACAAAAGCCTTAAAATAAAGACATGTTTTGAGGAGAAATTAAACAGAGGACACTGTTCAGTCAGAAAGGAGGAGTCAATGCAAAACTCAGATATCTTCCACCTCTACTTATCTGACTGCAGAGAGGAGGACAGAGAACAGTGGACACACAGTTTAACATGATGGACTATAGGACAGGACTGCTGCTTTTAACTATCTGCTGGGCAGGTGAAGATTTTACCTCATGTTGAGTTTAAATAGTTCTTAATTGTGTTTCTGACATATTTCACACTATTGTTTTTATTTGACAGGTGTTGATGGTCAGACTCTGACAGAATCTGAGCCAGTGACTAAAAGGCCTGGAGAATCTCACAGACTGACCTGTACAGCCTCTGGATTTAACTTCCGTGGCTATGAGATGAGCTGGGTCAGACAGGCTCCTGGAAAAGGACTGGAGTGGATTGCTTATATCAGCACATCTAGTACTCCTATCTATTACTCCCAGTCAGTCCAGGGTAGATTCACCATCTCCAGAGATGACTCCAGCAGTAAAGTCTATCTACAGATGAACAGTCTGAAGAGCGAGGACACAGCAGTGTATTACTGTGCCAGAGAGACACAGTGAGAGACAATAATAGGAGACTCATACAAAAACTACTTCCTCTATTTAACCACTGAGAACACTCAGTTGTCTAAGTATCACTTTTTTTGTATTGAGCCTACTGATTGCTCTTAAAAGGTTTTTCATTTAACAGCATCTGTTTTCATCAGTTGAAATACTCGTACGTCACAATGTGGTTTCATGTGGTTAGGTTTAGGCACAGTAACCTTGGTTATGGTGAGGAAAACATTGTGTACCCTGTTTTGTCACCACAACCAAGGCTGGAAATGTCCCCATCTACCGTTACAGAAATTGCTATGTTGGTCTTGAACAGCAGCCTGCTGCTGTCTGCTGCGTCGTAACCATCTCACTAAGGTTTCACACCATCCACCATCCACGCCTCCTCCTGATGAGAAACTCAGCTCATATGTAATCTGAAAACACACACACACAAAACAAATCACATCACCTTAGAACTACTGAGATGGTATGCATGAAATGTACAAATGATGTAAAGTCTCTGTGGATAGCTGACATTTTATTTTGGTCACTGGGCTGATCATTTAGGAGAGAGCCATAATTAAGTTTCAGACAAAACACTCTGTCCTCTGTTCCTTTGAGATGAGGGACTGTTACGCCCCACCCTTAGGCAACCCTATGGGGCAAACAAAACTCCAACACTCACCCAAAATAACCACATAAACACCTTTAAAACACTCAAATCCATGGGATTTGTTACAGGTAAAACAGGCAAACAAGACAACAAAAATCCCATGCTGAGAGGCAGCAGGACCAGCAGTCCCCACACCAGAGGCCTCCCTCCTTTGCTGCTGGCACAAGAGCTCTTAAACACCTCCTCTATGCCAGGTGCACTGCACCTCGTTAACTAATGCAGCACACCTGGGCAGATCTACAGAGCAGGGGAAAGGGACAGCAGCACAGAACACTTAGAGGCCGTTTACACGTACACGGTGATTTTGACAAACGGAGACATCTTCCTTCATTTGTGCCCTTCATTTACACGCAAACGGAGATTTCTCCTCTGAAAACGAGTCTTTCTAAAAACTCCGGCCAGAGTGGAGATTTTGGAAAACTCTGGTTGCGTATTTGCATGTAAACTGAGATAAACGGAGATAGACGGAGTTAGAGGCAGCCGGCGTCACAGTATGCGCCGGAACTTGCGCCTGTGTCAAACGTGCGACCCATGAGTGCGACCTATGTTGCTATGGTGACAGTGGATACATGGAAGACTTGAGCTTCTCGTTACACTGCCACCTACAGGTTTGGCATGCTCTTGTGTATATATACACGGGTAAGTGTAAACGAAGATCTCTTTGAAAACGGAGACGGTGAAATGTCCGTTTATGAAAATAGCCGGCCACGTGTAAACGGCCTCATAGAGCCATAACAGGGACAAATACAGCAAAGGACAGACACCAGTCCAATCCAATTCACTCCCTCCTGTGAGGAGGAGTCAATGCAAAACTCAGATTATCTTCTCTACGTATTATTAAATAGGCATATCTTGCTTATTCAGTGACCAGCCCAGTCGCCAGAGGAACGTTTCTGCAGACCATGGATATGTTACATAATTTGACTTCAAGTTTCAAGGAACAAAATGACATAAAAACAATATAAATCATAACTACATTACTTTTCTCTTTCCCATTTTAGAATTTCTAAATCCAACTTCAAATTTTAACAATCATTAAAAAGTCAACAGAAGTGAAGCCATGATGTAACTCAGTTAATTCAGTCTGGATTCTTTCATGAAAACAATTTTTTGAACGTATTTAGCATCTGGATGTTTTAAATGATGTTTTATTTCATGTTAAATGTGTTCAGAGACTTGAATTTGACTTTGAAAGCAGAATGTGATGTAGGAGGAGCTTACTGTAAACAAATTCTCACAGGGATCCAGTTAACATCATATTTAAAAAGGGGATTCATGGATTTGGAAACATAAACACACTGTGAACATGGCTGACAGAAAACTAACACTCTTGATGGTGGCTCTGTTGGTTTCAACTGGTGCTGAAGGTCAGACCATAACAGAGTCTGAACCAGCAGTTAGAAAACCTGGAGAATCTCACAGACTGACCTGTACAGCCCATGGGTTCTCATTCAGCAGCTACGCTATGGTCTGGGTCAGACAGGCTCCTGGAAAAGGACTGGAGTGGATTGCTTACATAAGCACAGCTAGTACTCCTATCTATTACTCCCAGTCAGTCCAGGGTGGATTCACCATCTCCAGAGATGACTCCAGCAGTAAAGTCTATCTACAGATGAACAGTCTGAAGAGCGAGGACACAGCAGTGTATTACTGTGCCAGAGAGACACAGTGAGAGACAATAATAGGAGACTCATACAAAAACTACTTCCTCTATTTATCATCACCACTGGGAACATATCATTTTGTTGTATTACATTTATTGCAATGCTGATTTTTGTTCATGTACTTTTATTATCCACAATGAAAATGTCCAAGTATATAAATATCAGTAATATAAATCTTAAAGACTTTATTAATAACACAAATCCTCCACTAGCACTCATCAAAATGATGAGTGCTAGTGGAGGATTTAATAACATGATTTACAGCAAAAACAGAAATGCAGTTTTTGGACTGGTTTAATTGCTTTGAGTTGTTTATGAAATATCCATCATTAATTAACTGTTGAAATATAAATTTTAAGTATTTTTTGTTTTGTTTATGAATATTTATTATAAAAACAAGATTTTAAAAAGTGTCAGTGCAACAATGAACTGAAAAAGCTCCAGATGTTAATTATACAAAAGCAGGTTCTGAAAAATAAATCCTGATGAAGTTGAATCAAGATTCCAAGCTGAATCACAGCAGCTTATCTAAAGACACTGTGGTGTTTTATTCTGGAGAATAAATAAAAAGATAAATATTAATAATAACAACAGGTTCCTCTAAATAGCTCCAGTCTGATCCACACTCATTCACCACACATTGGATTCTATGCAAACTCAGTGAGCTTCCTTGTTACTCAGCTATAAAAACATCCCATCAGGCTGTCAGTGGAGTTCACAGCACGTCAGTTTCAACATAAACCATGTTCTCTGTAGCTCTGCTGCTGCTGTTGGCAGCTGGATGTGAGTCTCTCTGGATTTGTCAAAGTCAACAGTTCTTCTTTTGTTAATTTGATCATTTGTTACAAAACATTTTCTCTTTTTAACAGGTGTGAAGTGTGAACAGTTGACACAGCCAGCCTCTGTGACTGTGCAGCCAGGTCAACGTCTGACCATCACCTGTCAGGTCTCTTATTCTGTGGGCAGCCACTACACAGCTTGGATCAGACAGCCTGCAGGGAAAGGACTGGAGTGGATTGGATATAGTCGTGTTGGAGGGAGCACACACTATAAAGATTCACTGAAGAACAAGTTCAGTATCAGCTTAGACTCTTCCAGCAACACAGTGACTCTAAACGGACAGAATGTGCAGCCTGAAGACACTGCTGTGTATTACTGTGCCAGAGAGCCACAGTGACACAAAGCATCAGTAGACCTGAACAAAAACCCCTCAGTGCCTGAACACTTGTAACATGAAGCCACCAGAGGAGGAGCCCTCAGACCACTAATGATTACAGTACAGAGAGAAACAGATTTTGGATTCTAAATACTCTAGTATAACAATGCATTGTCTGTTAATAACATTAAAGTTACAGAATAAATTCAGCTCACAACTAGATTTCAAAAGTTTGTGATCGAACTACAGTAGAAATTATTCCCAATAAAACCAATTTCTCTTCCTTGATATCGTTTTTTGCAAAAACATACATTTATCATCTGAATCAGAACTGTGTTAGTGACTGAATCAAAAATGTTTAGCCAACTTCATGGTGATGGTTCTTTCACAATCTACAGTGTGTTGGATATGCAAGTTCTACCTTCTCTAAAAACACCTGAACATTTCATCTTTACAATGATTCAGTGTGTGTGTGTGTGTGTGTGTGTGTGTGTGTGTGTGTGTGTGTGTGTGTCAGTGAGAGGACAGAAGAGCTCACATCAGTTCAGCTTCAACATCGACCATGTTGGATGGTGTGGATGTATCCAACATACTGCACAGACATGCAGCACCATCAGAACAGATCTTTACGACTCACAGACACAATTTACTCGTCACTATCATTTATCACAGCTCATTTAATCTTAGTAAACAGATCTACATATGTATACAGAATCTGTAGGCAACAGGACAAGTTTGGGTATTGGACATGTTCTTGTGTCAGACTGTTGTCCGTGTGTAGTCTGAGCAGTATTGACCAATCATGTTTGAGAGGCAGGAAAACAGTCAGTGTGCAGAGGTGGATGGCATTGCCAGAAATGCAACCTCAGAAACCATCAACTATTGTCTGAGAACTCTGTGTTATATTGCTTTCTCAGTTTATCTAGATTCATATGCAAATACCTGTCTACAGATATTAGCCAAAATGACAGACGAGGAAGTCTGTGTGCTGCATATCTGCTTGCTTCACCTGATCGCCTGGAATATTGGCCGTTATTGCTGTCAGACCAATATCCAGTTGGTTCAGAGACTCTAATAAAGGTAGTTTTGAAAGAAGAGAAATTTCCTCAGACACTTTGGAAATAAACTGTAAATTGACCCCGATAGAGACGGTCCAATCATTATAAGATTCATAATGTTCCAGGGTAAAAACAATGGACTTGAATAATTGTACCATAGTGTACCTGTATTGTGCCTGCACAACACTGGGAACAGTGCTGCCCTGCCTTCTCAGCATTACTGTCTATAAACCAAAGAGTGTGTGTTTAGAGGACTCAGTCACCATCTGTGACAGAGAGTGAGGAGACCTCAAGCATGATTTCTTCTTCTCTGACAGAAACGTGGCATTTAAGGCATTTAGACCAGTTTAATTGAAACATGTCAGACAAACCTTAACTGTACAATGAACCTTCATGTTGCACCTATCCATCTATTAGCTATACAAGCTTATTCTTGAGGGTCGCACTGTGGCACTGTGGCTTTTTCTGTGAGGAGGAGTCAATGCAAAACTCAGATATCTTCCACCTCTACTTATCTGACTGCAGAGAGGAGGACAGAGAACAGTGGACACACAGTTTAACATGATGGACTATAGGACAGGACTGCTGCTTTTAACTATCTGCTGGGCAGGTGAAGAGTTTTGATGATTTTCACATTAGGTTTTCTTTCAGGTTGTAAATGTGTTGCATGTCATGGTTTTCTTGATGTCTTGACAGGTGTTGATGGTCAGACTCTGACAGAATCTGAACCAGTGACTAAAAGGCCTGGAGAATCTCACAGACTGACCTGTACAGCCTCTGGGTTCACATTCAGCAGCTACCCTATGAACTGGGTCAGACAGGCTCCTGGAAAAGGACTGGAGTGGATTGCTTTCATACACACAGACAGTTCTCCTATCCATTAAACCCAGTCAGTCCAGGGTAGATTCACCATCTCCAGAGATGACTCCAGCAGTAAAGTCTATCTGCAGATGAACAGTCTGAAGAGTGAGGACACAGCAGTGTATTACTGTGCCAGAGAGACACAGTGAGAGACAATAATAGGAGACTCATACAAAAACTACTTCCTCTTTTTACCACCATCACTAGGATCATTCAGTTGTCTCTGTATCACATTTTCTCTTCTCTGTTTTTCTCTCAATAATACTGACTAAATTGTCCGTAATAATAAGACTTTTCTATATAAAAACAACTTCCTCATACAGTCTTGAAGTTAACACATTTTACAGCCATATGAAAGGAAAAAATCTTTTCCTGAAGCATTTAGATATTTAAGAGGTCAAACCTTGTTGCCACTTTTTCTCTCTTATTTTTCAAATATCCTCTTACTTGATAAATTATTTTTGTATTTCTGTACATTCATCAAGCATTTAACAAATAAAAAACACAGTAAAGGTGACTTGTTCATAAAAGGGCCAAAGACAGCACAACAATCTGCATTTACATCTCTGCTGATTAAGACACAATAATGTCTGTTTATTATGTGGAATGAAGAGAGTCGGAATATGAGTGGAAATTAATGTTGCAGTTTCTTTAATAAAATCACTAGAGGGCAGTCAGCGTCAAGTTTATCTTTCCTCTGTTACTAAAAGGAGACACTCATCTGCTGTTCTCACTGATCTTAACTGACTGATACTCAAACCCTGGACTGAACTAAAGCTTAATGCTTTAAATACAGATGTTTTTCATATCTGATGAAATTATGGTCATATATCAGTGAAAGGATCATTGTTATGTTTTAACTGCAGATAATTACCCAAAAAGATGTGAGAGAATAATAAAAGTTTGATGCAATAAAGTTATCTGTGTCTGAATATGAAGGAAATGTAGCTACATCTCTAAATGTGCAGGAATATATGTGTCTTTATTTGGTCTGTGTCACATTTTCATATATATTCCATATAAAATGAATATAACAAACCAAATAAATAAATACATTTAAAACACATATAAATCACAAAGCATGATGTTTGATTAGGACTGCTTTTGATTTCTGACACAACAACACAGATGAAGGTCAACTGTGTTGATTATTACAAAAAAGTAACTCATAAATATATGAGCCACCACTTTGAAGTTTGTCTCATGTTTCAGTTCCTGTGCAGCTGTTTCTCAATCAGAGCCGGCCCAAGCCTCCATGGGGCCCTAAGCTAAATTTGATTTTGGGGCCCTCTATTACTATTCCCTCTATTACTGATCATTCACACACCTACTATAAGTTATTTCATGTTCTACTCATCACTTGTAAAACTAGAGGTGAGAACTTTTTGTTGTAGTTAGATTGTAATCCACAGTGATTAAGGCCATGGAAGCAGACAACAGATTTACAAACTTGCAGAAAAAAATCTTTCAATTAATATTTGGCAAAGTCAGCAACTCCCCCTACTGGCCACACAGAGAATCAATACATAAAACCTCAAAGAGCAGCCTGGCATGTTTTACCCATCTATGGTTTTTAATCTGAAATGGTAGCAAATTCAGCTACAAGAGCAGCCTGGGGTTGATTTACACTTAATATTCAAAGTGATATAGTACTAAGTGGGATACCAAATGTCATCTCGGCCAACTAAAAGTAACAAAATAAACCAGTCTTTACTGTAAACACAATCTGCTTTATTTTTTTTTCTTTTTGTTTTTAATTAAACTGCAACAGCAAATGTACAAAAACAGACAGTGTTTAAAAAAATAAAACAAATACTTGAATAATGATGTAAATGAACAGTGGCACCTGAAACAAGGTAACAAAAATGGTTTATAAATAAAATAAAATTACAAAGGCTGTTTTGTTGTTAACTTACCAGGTAGAGCTGAGGTTGCAGCAGACACGGAGGGGACAGTGGGCACAGAGGATGGGTCAGAGGATGGAGATGGATCTAAGATGAAAAACAACAACAACAACAAAAGCTAGCCATGTTAGATGTCATATTACACTTGAAAATTATGCTGCTTATTTTCGAAATAAATAAGCCGTAAAATATAGGGAAATTAAATTAATATTTTTGGACAAAATGATTCATCTCAGAATGTTCTGCAGTACACTGAGCAATTACAAAGGCTGTTTTGTTGTTAACTTACCAGGTAGAGCTGAGGTTGGAGCAGACGAGATCCTGATCTCATAATTACGAGATCTTTTCTCGTAATTACGAGATCTTTTCTTGTAATTACAAGATAAGGTGCCTAATTTTTTTTATCCAGTGAATGCAATGCGCTTCTGTACGATGCGCTTCCGTAATTTTGAATTACGAAAAAAAAACAGACAAAAAAGGAGAAGAAGGAAAAATCCCAAACAATACAAAAACACAGCAAACAACTTACATGTGTTGAATGTCAGAAGAAATGTCTGTCTGTCTGTTCTTACTATGGTGCACAAAATCTCAAATTTAAGGACAAATAAAAAAATGAATACTTCAGGAGTCATGAAATGTTGTTTTGCCTATCTCAGACCACACTGACAAGATAATTATCATACTGCCTGAACTGAAACCATTTTTTAAAATCAGAATGTTATTAATGATTTTCATTTATGCACAGTAACAATAGTTCCTTTATTTGAAAGTTGCATTGGACAAAATCATTTGCCATTTCAATCATTGTGTCTGAATGTTCCAAAGTGAATTATAGTAAAATATATACAGTACAGGCCAAAAGTTTGGACACACCTTCTCATTCAATGCGTTTTCTTTATTTTCATGACTATTTACATTGTAGATTCTCACTGAAGGCATCAAAACTATGAATAAACACATGTGGAGTTATGTACTTAACAAAAAAAAGGTGAAATAACTGAAAACATGTTTTATATTCTAGTTTCTTCAAAATAGCCACCCTTTGCTCTGATTACTGCTTTGCACACTCTTGGCATTCTCTCCATGAGCTTCAAGAGGTAGTCACCTGAAATGGTTTCCACTTTACAGGTGTGCCTTATCAGGGTTAATTAGTGGAATTTCTTGCTTTATCAATGGGGTTGGGACCATCAGTTGTGTTGTGCAGAAGTCAGGTTAATACACAGCCGACAGCCCTATTGGACAACTGTTAAAATTCATATTATGGCAAGAACCAATCAGCTAACTAAAGAAAAACGAGTGGCCATCATTACTTTAAGAAATGAAGGTCAGTCAGTCCGGAAAATTGCAAAAACTTTAAATGTGTCCCCAAGTGGAGTCGCAAAAACCATCAAGTGCTACAACGAAACTGGCACACATGAGGACCGACCCAGGAAAGGAAGACCAAGAGTCACCTCTGCTTCTGAGGATAAGTTCATCAAGTCACCAGCCTCAAATC
>NC_064770.1:24157602-24282602 GCF_011397635.1 Epinephelus fuscoguttatus | reverse complement strand
AACAATGATGCACTCAAAGGTAAATGCATTTAAACATCTCATTCACCAATTTCAAATCTGACCGGGCTCTCAAAAGAAGCTGCTTCCTAAAAACAACACACAGCTCAAAATCAGCATGAGTAGGGAATAGAAAACAACCTTTGGCATAATTTGGCAGCCTAGAAACCTTTTACGACGTCACACTGTAATAAAGACATGAGTAAACTGTCAGCAGTAACAGCATTAAGGTTGACAGCGCTCAATAGCATGCTCTGCTCAAAACAAGACAACAGCAAATAGAAAATGGAGTAACTGGATGACACTACACTTGCAAAGTCTTGATTTAAATGCAAGAGCATGGCCTCAAGGACACTTCATTCTGAGTTTATTCTCTGAGCAGCCTGGAGTCACAAATGGCAGGCAGAGCGCAACTGAAATGCCACAGGCCTGGCTGTTTTATGCTGCAGCCAGCGCGCCGCAGCACAGCACTGAGGTCTCACCTGAGAGAGTAGGTATAGCCGGTGTTCTCTGGAGCACACTGTGGCGGCGTATATGTGTGCAGTTGGGAAAAATCCATGGTCATTCTTCTTTGTTTAGACTGCAAGAATCAGGATTGCAAGGGACAGGACTCTTTAAGCCAAAGCGGATATAGTGGAGAGAGATAACAGGTACAAACTAACTACCATACACACTCACAAAAACGCATGCATTGCCTTGTTCAGCCTGCCTCTGGGACACAAATTAGTTTGCTAATGAGCTCAAGTTCTGCCACTGTGTAGATATATTTTTAAAAAACCAATTCAGAAACTGCATCTGCACAATAAATACAATACAGCACTGGTAAATTCCTTGCCTCTTCCTAAATCAATTCCAGCACTATTCACTGGGCTGCTCTCCAAGAAAACACAACCACCGGTTACTGCTACGCTACAACCACGTAAGAAAGCTTAGCAGGCTCTAATGAGAGCTGCTGCACATTCCTTTTCCTCAGGAACACAACAACGCTACTGTGGTTCTGACAGTGGACGTGAGTTGGCCGACCTCTTCCTGCATGTTGGCTCTGGCTGGTTGTTGACGGAGGCTACGGACGCCAGTAAAGCTGTAATGAATGACTTGTCTCTTCTCCTCCGGTCGGCAACTGACGGGAATGGCTAGCAGCGGCAGGGCAGAGAGAATGACGAACCTCACTCCCGTTGTATTAAGTAGACTCCTCACCAGGACAGCTACTCCTACGGTGACTGCTTGGGAAAGCTCCACACACACAGTGAGAGAGCAGTATTATGAAACCAAGTAAAACAGCAAGGGGTGGGGCTGAATTTTAGGCAATGGGCGGGAAACAACAGCTCTGAGGGTTGAGCTTCACACAAGGAAACTTGCATTATGTGAACAAGCTGTCCAAATACTGTAACCATAATACACTCAGCTGCCAGTTTGTAATGTCCACTGGGATAAAACTAATGCAGTCCAACACAACAGTCCTGAAATAAATCCTATCTTCATGAAGGTTATAATGTTCAGTTTTCCATTCAAACTGTTGTTAAGGTATTGATTCAGCTGTACTGACATTTTGGAGGCTGCAGTCTGTGCTATTGTTCAACTGCATCACACAGAGAGGCTTTTCTGTTCTATTTCTTTCACCCCATTTATAATCAGTGAGCACAGGCTAAATCAGTGGTCTCCAAAGTAGGGGTCGGGCCCCGTCAAAGGGTCACAAGATAACTTTGAGGGGTCATGAGACAATTAATAGGGGAAGAAAGAAGAAATCTGTTGCACATATTTGGGTTAAATCTTCAGACTTTTCTCTATACTCTGATTCTTTGTGAAATACTGAATAATTCGAATTTATTTAAATGCATCCATGTGAGACGATTATGTGGGAAATGCGTGTCTGGTAAAAAAAGCAAACCACTCATCTGAGACATGTGTAATATGGCAAGGAGCCCCAGTCAAGCAGCAACCTCTGGGGCTGAAAAATGAAGCCAAAAACTACACTTCAAATGGCCACTTGAGGCTGCCTACAAAAGCTAGTCAAACCCCCATAGACTCCAATGTTAAAATGTCCAACTTTACAGCAGAAATAAACATGACAAATGTACAGGTTGTGAATTTTTTACCCATAACTAACTTGTTTAAATGTTATTAAGGCCTAAAATTACACATATTTAAGGGTGGAGCCACTTGAGTGACAGGCTGTCCAAGAGAATCTGACTTGGTCGGCACCATTACCATGCCAGTGTACGCCTGGGGTGCACAGTGTAGGTGGAGTCTACGCACTTTTTGACAGTTATCGTAGGCAGCAGATACACCAGATCAGTTGCTCAATGTCAGTGGTGAGAGCGGCATTTACCTCACCACGACCACATGGCCCATACAAACACAAAAATGTCAAGGGAGACTGATGAGACAGAGGAGTGATGAATGTCATTCAGGCTTACATAAAATCATATTGTGAATATTACTGTCCATGTAGGCTATAATTTGTCAACTGTGCCTTTTGCACTGTAGGAAGACATTGTTTGTTTTGTCAGCTGAAAATTCTGCTTACGGTTGCTGCCGCTGGCTAACCGATTACACTCCATTTAAACACCTATCTCAGCCCTTCCTGTTACGTGTTAAGCAGTGCACTGGCACACTGAAATGGAGTGGACACAGTCAGATCCACCCCTCGCTCCTCCACAGCTCCACCCTTTCCTCCAAATATGGTCACTTCTGGCTCCAACCATTTCCCTCAGTGGAAACGAAGCTTATTTCCTTTAATTTCACAGATAAGAAACAATAAATTGTGAAGACAATTAAGGCTCCACAAAAATAGCATTTTAAGTCTTCTGCGTGATTTATCCTTAGAGAATTCATACTTCGGGATTTATCCAGGTTTCCTATGAGCAGAGGAAATCTCCGCTCGTCGCTATGCTAATTTATACATTGTAAAATGCCATAGGCTTGTGCTAATAACATTAGCATCATGTATTTGTTTGGAAAACGTCTGTGAGTTGTAATGGAGCCAAATTTTGTAACGATACCTTTGTTAATATGTTGCTGTTGGCCCTGGCCACATATGAGTAGAGAGACGTCCACTAAATTAGCTAGGCTAATTTAGCTTGTGCTAAAAACATTAGCATGTTGTATTTGTGGGTGAAATGTGTCCAGCATAAGACCAGTGTTTGTCTGTGAATGCTGCTAAATACAATGAAGCCAATTTGTGTACTTTTGTTTGAAATTGACTCAAGACATGTTTAATGTGTGTTTTGAATCAACTAAACTTCACAGCACTTCACAGAAACCTCTGCTGCTGACTAGTGTTTGAGGTGCAACTGCAGAGTGACACAGACACACCACCACACAAGTATAAATGGTCACAACGGCGTAGGCCACATGCATAGGCTACAGCGTAGGGTCTGCCGCACAAGTATAAATCCCCCCCTTTAGACTGCATTAGTTTTTGCTAGGCGTGCCTAATAAACTGTTAACTGGGTGTATAGTCACAGCCAAATTGTAATGCATACTTCAGGTAGTCAACTATAAGGTAAAATTGAAGGTGACTCTTGCCAGCTGAGTTTCAATCCTTGCTCTTTTAACAAAGAATACAATAACTGTGTCTGAATGTTTGACAAGCTCAACCATGCTGCAAACCACTCCATCCATGTAACCACAACGTCTATATATCCCGAGCAAGAAGGGAACTCCAACCTCTGATAATACAACAGCTGAGCGGCAAATAAAACAGATGGCTTTTCCTAAAACCTGCCACCAAAATCTCAGTCCATAATCTTAATCAGGTTTCAAATCCACATCCAAGTCTCCAAGCTGAAAAGACGGATAAACAGAAACAAATATCTAAAAGCCAAGGGGACGACTTTAATTCAGCCAGGATTAGTTTTACTTTGACTTGTCAACCGGTGCAGTGAATCACGTTGCCAGCACTGGATGTGGGCAAAATCAAACACTTTCCTGCTACAGTTAGATCAACCGTGCTACAACTACTGCAGGACTGAGGAGAGAGGAGAGCATGGTGTAACGCTGCAGTTCATGTTTGTGACTGAATCTTTACAGGAACGTTATTGCATTTAATCCTTGAGCTCATAATTCAGGAGACAGGCTGAACAAGAACAGAGCATGCGTGCATCCCACAAACACACAGTCTTAACAGCTTTCCCACAGTGCTGTATGTCTCCACTGTTTGTTTTGCTGGCTCCTTTACGCAAACCACCTGCGACGACGAGGGCAAACTGCTGCGTCCTGTGACTGGTCCAGCTACTGTCACAACAGTGTTACACACCAGCGCCGCTGAAAAACACATATTCAGTTTAATAATAACTGCACACGGTGTCCGGCCAAATGACATATAAGCCTCGTTACACTCTCACATTGCTCGGTGCTAAATTTAAACGCCATGTATTTAGATAACGCCGTCACTCGCCAAAGCACTGACTTAGAGGCTTGAGCAACGACGCACTGTTTCCATTCCCTATCATACACATTCACTTAACACTCCTCAGTCGAAACACGCACTCCTGACGACAGATAACACATTTAATGTCTGATAATGTCGCAGATGTGTAAAAATCACCCATGAAAATAAGGCCTGAGACTGCGTTAGTTGTGGGTAAAGGAGCTCAGCAAGGACAAAATAAATGTGGATCACACCAAATGACACATTCACAACAGACTAATGCAGCAACATTAACGTATAGGATGTTGTGTATACAACACGTCAACTTGCCCGCGTGGTAAGAGTCCATGTATATTATTATTCTTTAAGAGCGTAATCCAGAGGAAAGAGGTCCACACATTACTGCCACGGAAGACGCGCAAACTTCTGCCAGCATCCCGACGCACGGAAACCCGAAGATTATTTATTACTGCGCACCCGCAGATCCCAAACGTTGTTTTTCTAATTCAAAAAACACAAAAGTTTGCAAGTGGCTCAGGAGTGTTATGCTAGTGCACAACAAGCAGATATCCAAAATGGCTTCCCGGGCGTAACAAAGCCAGAAGGATCGCTGTCGAGCTGATCCTCCCACTCCCGGGCCCTCCATTGTCGGCCAGGGCGCACACTTTAAATCTATTGGAGGACAGCAGCACTGCTGCAACGGCATGCACAGGACTGCTGCTGGAGCTGCGTGCATTCAGAGGGACCACACCATTGTTTAGAGTGGCATTGAACCCCTGGAGGAGATTTCAACTGAAACTTAAGGCCCCCCGTATCACATCTGCCACCAAAGCCATCATGAATGATCTGTGATATCCTCCAGAGACCTCAACTGTTGTTTGGTATGCATTTTTAATTTCTCCTGTTTGGGATCAGTAGGACCCGATAAGTATAAAAAACCAAACACTGTCAACAGTAATTAAGTCCCAGTGTCTTCAAACCCATTAAAATAACCCCAGTGTCCTCAAACAACACAATAATAAAGTCCCAGTGTCCTCAAATGAGTCAACAATAAAGTCCAAATGTCTTCAAATGGGACAATAATAGAGTCCCAATGTCCTCAAACAACACAATAAAATAGTCCCAGTGTCCTCAGACGAGTACTTCCTAATAAACAGTGTCTTAGCTTGTTACTGTTGCTAAAATCAGTCGAATTTGTTGCCATTTCAAACTACAGACATTATCAATCATAAATAAACAAGTTTAACCATAAAGTGTGATCAGGTTTTGTACATTGTCCACTTTTGTGTCAGGATCGGCAGCACACTGACTTGGCAGAGATGGCTGCCATCTTGTTTTTACTTGGATCAGTGTATTGTGCTCTTACTACTACTAGATGGCACAAAACTGTGTCCACGAACGAGGACAACAGGCCCAAGTTAAGTAGAATGGAGTATAAGGTCAAGTAAACCCCAAATGTGATGTCCTCATGTGAGGACACAGGAGGATATATACTGCTATTAATGTGTTATTGTATTGTTATCTACACGGCCCACCACAGTTCATCCACTGAAAACAATAAGGAACATTAGTCTTGAATGCCTCACATATCTTAATTATTATTACATACATTTCCTGTTGGTTTTTGCTCTCAATTATAATGCAAACAAGAGCAACATTAAAGATGGCAAGTCAGTGTCATATTCTGCAACATTTCACTGCAGGAGCATCGTCAAGATTTTTAATATTTTGAAGTCATGAGGTCAAATGCCCTGTCCCAAAAGCAACCCCACCCCAAAAGGAAAGCCTGTAATAATGTTGTAGTCATCTGAAAATTTTCACATTGATTTAAACAATGGTTACATTATATTTTCTGTTTCAAAAAGCCCCACATTAAGGTCTAAACGCTGTCCAAAAACCTGTTTACCCTCCACAAGAGTTTCAATAAATGGCCTCTCTAGCTCCGTAAAACCTCCATAAATTATCACAACAAAACAAAGGACGTGGCCTCAGTGTGTTAGCCAAGGGCCTGTCTGGTTCATGCCCCATTCAACACTGAAAGTCAGATGTATCAAACTGTGTGGACCCTATTGTTGATCTTATTGATCATTTTTGTGGTTTTTGCTATTCACTCACTCTTTGGATGAACTGTACAGCACTTTGGTCAACCAAGGTTGTTTTTAAATGTGCTATATAAATAAATTTTGACTTGACTTGACTTGACTTGACCCTGAACTAATGACTAAGGAGAAATCTGGACCCTGTGGCTGGACCAGTTGGACCACTGCTTTAGACTGCAATAAGAGGAAATGTTGGCATCAGTATTGCTGCAACGTTGCTGCAGTATTGTTACTAAAAAAAAACCTTTAAATTGGGACTTGACCGATTAACCGTTGTGCTCAAGCAACAAAAAAAAATGTATTACAATGTTCTATTTGTTCAGTCATGATGAAACAAAACAATGAAAGATGTGTCAACATCGCTCACAAAGCTGTTAATCAGGAGACAATATAGTGAGTAATTAAAATACTCTGCAAGTGTGAACCTGTTCTTTAAAAGGTGGCTCACCTTCACTAGAGGGTGTCCTGTACTTCAAAGGAAATCAAATTGTTCACTTTCCACTGCATCTTTTCATTGTAGTCATTAAGAGTGAAGCTAAATTAGTATTGCTGGAGAAAGACAGGAGTACAACGCATGTGTCAGCACATTTACATAAAACAGAACACCCCCTGTTGAAAGCAGATTTTCCATCAAACTCTTTGGTGTGAGAAAATGTAAAAGTACACAGATATTAAACAGATGGGTGTTTCAGTTGTGTGTGATTAAACCTTCTCAGGTAGGGAGCCGTGCAGAGCTATGCTGGTAATTTGCATGAAGTCATCATGTACTAATAGGAATGCTGAAGTTGTCCTGCAACAAACTAACAGACTGATACCTGTATCTGAATCCTCTGATTGAACTGATAAGAGCAAATAAGGTCTTGGCTAAGGCGCCATCTGCTGGACAGCAGACTGTACATTTCATTGAGATGGACTTTGGACCCAATCTGAGACCTTGCAGACAGTGGGCTGTCCCTCTGTCAAAGACTTAGCAACAGGATTGTTCACACCCTATTTCAGCCGAGATAAGACCTCTGTCAGTACCTTTTCATTTCACTGGCCATACCCAGAGGTGCAGGAAATATTCACACCCTTTACTTGAGTAAAACCAATACAACAATGTAAAAATACTCCATTATACGCAATAATTCTACATTTAAAATCCTTCTCAAGTGAAAGTACAAAATCATTAGCAAAACTGGCAGGTCATGGCTGGTCAAAGTGAAGCTTGTTAAGCACCTAGGCAGTTAAGTTCCATAAAGGTCTCAAGATAAATCTGAGGGGACAATACACAAGAACAAACAAAGTTCTGCTACAAAAGTCTGCGGTAATTTGGAGGACTTTGCTCTGATCTTTGCTCTTTTTTGTTAAGTACCAGAAAGAATGACCTTTCCTGGCCTAAAACATTAATTTTCACGATGCGATTCGTTCTGCAGTTATTATTTCATTAAATAACTAATGCCATCTAACTTTTCATTAAAAAAAGATTGGCAAACTTTTCTGTCATGCTTTTCACTTTTCTTTTCCTGCCTGGTGCCATATGGCCAACAATGGACTTTCGCTGATGCTTGCATGAGTGTGACAATGATAGCTAATGCTGGACTTATTGTGGCTGACATTTTCAAGTGACAAAAATCTGGTAGCCTAAAACCTGCTGGTTTCACTTCAGAAAAATGTCCCATTTTAGCTTTTTATCTCTCCCATTTTACCTGAATGCATTAAAGACACACTCAAAACCTTTCCCCATTAAAAGTCAATTATTCTGTTAAATTTTTTGACCACAGTAGTCATTACCAAAAAGATATAATAATATTTAAGAGCCCAAGATGTAAAACCTTATGTCCCAATTTATGTTTTTATCACGCTGTTGTCAGTCGTCTTATAAATGCTAGGGATGTCCCGATCACATATTTATTTGCATCCGATCCAATACCGAGTCCTTTATTTTGAAACCGAGTCCAATCTGATACTTTGCAAAGCATTAAGAAAGAAAAAAATAATAATAGATAAATAAATAATAGAGGCCGGTCACCTCTAGTTACCAGCCTTGATCTAGGGACAACTAGTGAGGGTAGGCTTGAGGATCTCGGATAACGACTCGGAGCATAGGTAGTCAGAAGCTCAGTAACATAACTCGGCACCAAACCATGTTGAGCTTTAAAAGTTATTAATATAATCTTAAAATCACTTCTGAAGTTAACTGGCAGCCAATGGAAGGAGGCGAGAATTGATATGTGATATGTGACCTACGGTTTGTTCTGCGGTGTGTCACAGTAGTCGAGGCACATGAATACAAAAGCATTAATAAGCATTTCTAGGACAGGAAAAGAGACACAGCTGATTTGATTGATAATATTTCTTAGGTGGAAGCAGCAGGATTTATTGAGATTGTCATCTGGTTCAAAGTTCAATTGAGAATCAAAATGTAGATTTTATATTAGCTGGCAAAAGACCAATAAAGGGTTGTAATTTCCTTGCTAGGTGATAAGGGCCAAAGATTAGGCCTATTCTCTCTTATCTGAGTTATGAGTCTGAAATAAAGTTTATAATAATAACAACAATAATAATAATAATAATAGTAATGATAATAGTAATAATAACACCTTGTGCCACTTAACTTCACCCTATGAAATATAAGGGACAAAAAGGTTGGAAACCATTGGTTTAATCTTGTGTGTTTTATAGAACATGTTCATCTGCTCTGGTGATATAGGCCCAACAGAGACTATACTTCGTCAGGATGCTGAGGAGGACCAACCTCTCTGCAAAGTTACTTGAGTCTTTCTATCACTCCTCAGTGGAGAGCAGCGAATGTTCAGTGACAGCAGAGAAAAAAATTACTGGACTCCCTCTGCCCGCCCTAGAAGACATCTACAGGTCTCGCTGCCCGGCAGAGCCTGCAGCATTGTTAAAGACAGCACCCCTTTCACCACGCAACGAGGCTCTGGAATGCTGCACCTCCACACTGAGAAACAGTTTTTACCGCACAAAAATACACAATCTAACCTCTCCCACACCACCACAACAACTTTAAAAAGCACTACCACGGACAGATGTACAATAATGCACTTCATCTTGTCCTTTTTATAGCACCTTATTTATCATATGTTAGCCTTATCCTATGGGGTATTTGAGTGTGTGTTGAGTACATGGAACAGTTTTTCTGCAATTACAGTAAAGGCATTCATTCATTCATCTGAAAGGTAGCTTGTAACTATACCTGTATAATGAACATATAGAAGTAATAATTACAATGGAAGTAACACAAAAAAAGGAGATACTCAAGTAAGGTACAAGTAACTGAACTTAGTTACTTTCCACCAGCAGCAATATCTTCTCTAATTCAAGTCATGACCTCAGTCCTGCATGTGTCGAAAACAGACTAGGACCGGGGAAACATCTTGCACATGCTCATAGTCAAGTCACTCTGTGGCTGGACCCAGGTAAAATTGCAGTAGTAATTATTCAAGGTGTTTTGTGATCTCTTGGGACATCCAAATAACATATTAAAAGTATACCATTATAGTGGATCAAGGTAAATTCACGGCCCGAAATGTGGGGGCCATTATGTCACAGCATGACACAAAGACGTGCATATTTCTGCTTCTGAACGTGATGTTATTGTGATTTATGTCTAAACATAAGTTTTTTTAGGGTGTTCTTTCACATATAACCATCAGATATGGCCTGTTCTGAATGTGTATGTGCAATATGGGGGTAGCTGCACCCCAAAATGGCCTTTTTTGAATCCAAACAGGGTCAGAAAGTCAGTAAAATTAGGTTAAACCATGTTATCACGTAATTTTCTGCACTTACAAATTTGTTTGTCCATTAAAACCATAATGCACACCAGCACTTGAAGCACCAGACCAAACTTGAAACATGCCTTGGCTTTTTCATTCTTTGCTTTAACTATTGGTGCCATTGAAAATTCTGTGACTAAGCTGCTGCTTGGGAGGGGTTATTATGGTGAAATATCAACCGATTTCCCATAATGTTTTCAACCTTAACAAACAGAAGTTTCCATTATTGCACTGTGTGTGTTTCCCATCCCATCCCATCTACAGGAGGTCTTTTTCTAAGACATCACCGTGAAGCACAGCATTTCATATTGATACAATACAAAGATACAATATACACCGATCAGCCAAAACATTAACACCACTGACAGGTGAAGTGAATAACATTGATTATTTTGTTCCAATGCATTGTTTTGCTGGGAAACCTTTGGTTCTGGCGTTCATGTGGATACCACCTGACATGTTCCACCCACCCAAAAGACCCCTCCTCATGGCATAAGCACTACCCAATGGCAGTACAAAAAAGCACCATGCCACACTACAAAAACTGTTTAGAAATGACCTGTGGACATGACAAAAAGCTCATGGTGCCGACCTGGCTCCTAAATTTCCCAGGTCCTAATCTGCTCAGGGATTCTTGTGATGTGCCGGTAGCCCAGATGTACCCCTAATCCAAGGTGGGGCCTCCTTGGATCGGACTTGGCTCTGACCTGCTGAGGCATGGACACAGGATCTCTGGGGTAACAACACGTGCCACAGATGCTCAATCAGATTGAGATCTGGGGAATTCGGAGGCCAGCTTGATACTTTGAGGTCTGTCACATTCCTTGGGCCGTTCCTGAGCAGTTCTTGCAGTTTGGCACGGTGCGTTATTCTGCTGGGGGTCCACTGCCATCAGGGAGTACTTACGCCATGAGTGTGTGTACACGGTGTGTAACAGGCGGTTGGCTCGGTGGAGCGTGTCAGGTGGCAAATGAATGGAAGAACCAAAGGTTTGCCAGCAGAACATTGTATTGTAATAAGACGATCTATGTGTTTTACTTCACCAAAGTTCTGGCTGAGCGGTGTATGTTGGATATGTATTAACATCATTTCCTCCACACCATGAAACTGAAAAGTTGAAACTTTGCTTTTGACCTTGGAAAAATAATATTCCACTAAATCCATGATGGTATACTTTTAATATACGATGCAGAAGGGTGACTATGAAACAATATTATTGCTATTTAACCCAGGTTGGGCCATTTTGAGTTAGACTGACTGGACTGTTATTAAAAAGAGTGATGTTTAGCAAGATTAGCCATTACTGCTGCAGATTTACACAAAGACGGAAGTGTGCACAAGTGAAGCCCATAGCCTCTGCTGGTGTGACGTTTAAGTTCAAGGAAGTCTTGGAAAATAGCCACAACAGGCTGAAGGTGGAGGCTTAGTTAAAATGTGATTTATTATATATTTTATCTATTTCTGCGGTTGGAGACAGTGGCACCTTCACTGAATCTGTAGACAAAACTGTCCCAGTGACCTTACAGGACATTGGTCTGCTGTAGCCCCCCTGCTGCTGCTGCTGCTGCTGCTACAGTGGTCAGGAAAAACAAAAGCTCAACTCTTTGCTTCTCCTTCCTCTTCTAATTCAAGTGCTTGTCAGTTAAAACTGTGCAGATACACACGAAGACATAACACGTATTCCCAAAAACACTGCACCACAGAGCTACACGTGAACGACGCTATCAGCGAATTTAAGATTGGAGATAAGATGCAGCCTCTCGTGCCAGTTCAGGACACACGTGAAATTAGTTTACATGATAATGCAGAAGTTAGACTACTCACAGGTAGACTCCGCCGCCGGCGACTGTAAGGTGAGTTTGTCTTGAAATGAGTTACATCCACTTCGTTAAAGCTTCTCGGGTGGTGGTGGCACATTAACTGCCCTGAAGACTGGACCTTATTCTAACGTTCGCCTTTTCCCGCACACGGTCAGACTTTCCGTTGCGACGCGAACGTCACGTGCGTCAATCCTTATAAGGTAAAAATGACCATATATGGGATCTGTCAGAACAAGTCCTGACACTGGGCTTCGATGTGAAGCAGCGTCGCTTAGTGGCCGCTGACGAGAACAACAACGAACAGGGAATTAATTAAAAACAAACAACAAACAAAGACAAAACAAAAAATACTCTGAGGAAACGCTGTAATCTTGCATTTATTGCTGCAAAAATATGTTTTGCTGTCGGCAATTATTATTATTTTTATTATTATTATAGGAATATCTAATTAGGGATTGTTTTGGATCACTGACCATTTACATATCCCTTTATATTGTCACGGACTTAACTATTATGTCAAGAAGGAAGAAGGCGTGTGTTTAATTTCATTTTATTTAATTTAATTTTATTTGATTTTATTCTATTTTATTTTATTATTATTATTATTACTATTACTGTCCATTTACATATCCCTTTATATTGTCACAGACTCAACCATTATGTCAAGAAGGAAGAAGGTGTCTGTTTAATTTAATTTAATTTAATTTAATTTTATTCTATTTTATTTATGTTTGATCTTATTATTATTATTATTATTTGTGTCCATTTACATATCCCTTTATATTGTCACGGACTTTACCATTATGTCAAGAAGGAAGAAGGTGTCTGTTTAATTTAATTTAATTTTAATTTAATTTTCTATATGATAATAATAATAATAATAATAATAATAATAATTATTATTATTATTATTGTCCATTTATAGATCCCTTTATATTGTCACAGACTCAACCATTATGTCAAGGAGGAGGAAGGTGTGTGTTTATGTTCATGTTTATTTTATTTTCTATATTATTATTATTATTATCATTATTATTATTATTTGTGTCTATTTACATATCCCTTCATATTGTCACGGACTTAACCATTATGTCAAGAAGGAAGAAGGTGTCTGTTTATGTTTATTTTATTTTCTATGTTATTTTATGATTACTATTATTATTGTTATTATTACTATTATTATTAATAATAAGAAGAATTTTTTTTAGGACTAGCGGGGTGGGATGGGGTTGTATAAAAGAAAAAGAAAAAAGTGTTTGTTCACTAAATATCAGTGTACTGTACTTAAAAGATAAAAAAAAAAAATAAATCTGTTCATAAAAAATAAATCTATTCTGTAATATTTAATTTAATTTAATTTAATTTAATATTTTAGGACTGGCGGGGTGGGATGGGGGGCAGGGGGGTGTATAAAAGTTAAAGAAAAAAAGTGTTGTTCACATGTATGTTTACTGAATATCAGTGTACTGTACTTATAAGACGAATAAATAAATCTGTTAAAAAAAAAATCTAGGAATTTCTGCAAAAAAAAATTTATTGCTGTCAACTGGAGGGGTCCTCCTTAACCCCCAACACTTTGTCAGGGGATGTCAGAGATGTCAAGTTATGTCCCCCTTGATTAGTAAAATCAAAGGAATATCTAACTAGGGATTGTTTTGGATTACTGTCCATTTACATCTGCCTCTATATTGTGACAGACTCAACCATTATGTCAAGAAGGAAGAAGGTGTGTGTGTGTTTTTTTTTTTTAATTAAATTTAATAAAATTAAATTCTTATTTTTATTAATTTATTAGGACCGGTGGGGTCTAAATCTCAGTGTACTGTACTTATAAGATGAATAGATAAATCTGTTTAAAAATCATATATTGGGTTGTTTGTTTGTTTAATCTGCAGCTGTATTCTGTATTTGCTTTGTTTTCCTGTTTGTCTTGTCCGGTCTGCTCAAATGTATTCCATGTACAAGTGATGATTGTTAAAACAGGAGGAACATTCTTGTTTTGAGTTAGTTTGGTTATTTTGTGAAAATGCAACAATTGGATGTGGACTTGTATTGTATATTATATGAGTGTAAAATGTTGTATTTCATGTTGTCAAAAAGTTGAAATATTGCAGACAAAACAACTACTACTACCAATTATTAATGATGATGAGACACAGACTTAGAGGAAAATATAACTTCCCTAATTTGTCTTTCTTGTGAAGTCTTGCAGAGAGAGGGTTTTAGGAAAATTACTTTTATCTTGAAGTGCCATTTCCTGCTTTAGAGTGAGTGACTAACAGACAGCAACTTGGCAGAGACAACAAACAAGCTTGATGACATCATAGATATAAAAAGGTATATATGTTCATGGATGACATGGCCAAACACAAGGATGACGCTGCTTGTGTTAAACTGTGTGGACCTTGAACTAGTGACTAAGGAGAAAGCTGGATCCTGTGGCTGGACCAGTTGGGAACCACTGGGATAGACTTTAGTGTACCAGTGGGAAGTTTGCCTTATTGGACATCACAGTGTCTGCAGTACAAAATCACAGCAAAACAAACAGCTAAAACATTTATCCATCACTTGCACATGCCCGTCTACATCAGTAAAAGTACACACATGGTACTATAATGTGATCAGTGACAAGAAGGACAGCTACACCATACACATAGTTCAGTCTGGGTGGTGTTAAGGGCTTCACAGGAGAGGAGGATGAAGGATTGTTTGAAGCAGTGGTGCCTGCTGAGGGGAAGGAGCTCATACTCAGGGTGGAGAACATGAGATGATTTCTAGAAATACAACTGTTGCATGCTGGACGACTGCACGTAAATTGCTGGTAATACTGAGCTTTCAGGTCCTGGCATTAAGACATCTATGTTCAAATGTTATACACATACTCTGGTGATACATCATAGCAGCAGTTCACAGCAAGAAAAGCACAGGACAAGTACAGTATAAATAATTTCAAATATTAAAACACAGTCTTAGCAGCAGTGTCAGACAGAGACCACGGTAAAATACCTATTGGAGACGTGCATTAGCAGTACAATAGACTGTATATTATATATCACATAATAAAATCCACATGACAATACTCAAAAAGGTTTGAAAGAACCCAATCTGATTGAGCATTCATGGGACATGCAGGTGCCCCAGAGGTACCCCCAATCCCAGGTGGGGCCTCCTTGGCTCTGACCTGTTGGGGCATGGCCACAAGACCTCTGGGGGGTGTCCTGTGGTGCTCGGCACCAGGGAGTTGGCAGCAGACCCCTTGAGTCGTGGGGGTTGTGAGGTGGGATACCAGCACATCCAACAGATGCTGGATCAGATTGGGATCTGGGGAATTTAGAGGCCAGGTTGACGCCTTGAGCTCTTTGTCATGTTCTTCTGGGTATTCCTGAGCAGTTTTTACTGTGTGGCATGGTGCATTGTTCTGCTGGGGGGCCACTGCCATCAGAGATGCTGCTGCCACGAGGGAGTGTACTTGGTGTGTAACAATATTTGGGTGAGTGGAGCATGTCAGGTGGCATCCACATGAATGCTAAAGTGAAGGTTTCCCAGCAGAACACTGTAACAAGATGATCAAAGTTATTTCACCTGTCAGTGGTTTTAATGTTTCAGCTGATCTGTGTATATATGTTCCCAGCAATATCCTCTCAGGGTGTCATATTTCCACCCCCACAGTGTAGGCACCCCAAACAGCCAGTAGGAGTCACCAGTGCAGCAACAATGACAAGAACCCTCCCCTCCCGTCCTGTCCTTTTACAATTGGTGAAAAGTAAAGGCCCGTTTCCACCACATGAACTTCAGGGTAATTTTACGGGGCCGGGGCTGTTGGTGCGTGTCTCCACCGCAGGAACCACCCCCGAGGGACAGAGTTCCAGAACTTTTACGGGGGCTAAACAAGTCCCTGCTTCGGGGTAGGTACTCAGAACGGCCCCAAAAGACTCCTGGCTGGGGCTTGGGGATTACTTGGTGTTGATTGGATATACTAAAGGAGGGATGTGACGACAACAGAAAGCAACAAAATAGCCGGCATTTTTAAAACTCAGCAGACGAGGGTTAGCTCGTTCATAGCTTCCGCCGCCATGTAAAAAAACCTCACTAAATGGCCCGTGAAAAAATTATTCTTAGTTACAGCATGATTGAGCTAGCAAAGCAGTTTTGTGTTGCTATGTGTGGTATTTATTCAGTTTTGGGAAATCACGATGTCTAGAAAGCATCAGCTGACAGGGACAGCTAACAGCAGCAGCAAAGCTAACATCAGGACGTCATCTGTTAAAAGCCTCCCGTTGTCGGCTATGACATGAAACTACTCCAGTTAGCTCAATCATGTTTGTAACTAAAACATCCGCTGGAAAAAAATATTTTTTTCACGGACCATTTAGTGAGTTATTACAAACACCGCTATCAGCTAACGGCGTCCCTACGTCACAGCGGTCAAAATGGTCGCGCAACGATTACATCACATCCAGAGCCCGTAACTTTACAGGAACCTTCCTCGCACTCCGCTCTCTCAGTGGAGACACGGCGGTTGAGAGGGCCGAGCGAGAGTACGTTCCTGTAGTAGTTCCTGCCCCCCAAATAGTACCAGGAACTTCTTCAGTGGAAACGGGCCTTAACTGTTTCCTCAAGTCCAGCACCGAAGTACAGTTTTAAGATTTTATTACTACTTCCTTCTAATGTTATTTACTTTATACTTTAACTCCACTTTGTTTCAGAGGGGAATATTGTACATCTTCCTCCAGCACATTTATCTGACAGCTGCAGTCACTAGTTGCTTTTCAGATTAAGAATGTACATTTAAAACAGGATGAACTCATTAAATGTGATGTTCAGGATTAAACCAGTGGTTCCCAGCCTTTACAGCATGTGCCCTTTTATTTAACAGTTCCTCCCTTGTCATGTTTAGAACAAAGACTCTAAATGTCTGAGTTGTTAGTTTAACCAAAGAGACATTTCCCATCCAAACTTCTCAAATGATCCAGTTTAAACAACAGATCAACAACTGTCTTTCTGTGTGTGTTGTGGGGGGTGGTGGACCGTGTGCAGGGCGTGTATTTATTTGCCATTTGAACTCAACTTGAGGCCCCTTGTGAGCTGGGTGAATTGTAGCCAAAGAGCATGGATACCGCGAATCTCAATAGAACGCCCCATAGCAACAAATTCACCCATGGTTTCGTCCTACCGCCGCCATATTGGACTGTCAGCAGACCGCAGCAGACCCGCTTGCATACAAAAACACACAGACAAACTGAAGTATATCGCTATTAATTATGCTTACAATGCTACTCACCTCGTGATAGCTTGGTCACAGCTGATTTTTCCACGTTTTTGTAAAGCAAAATATAGACTTTAAAAAAACACAAAACGAGGAAAAACGTCCTAGATGGCATCTCTACATATTACATCCACTTATGAGAAGATTAACTTAATTACTCCATCAAAATCACCCCATAAGCCAAAATACCAAAAAAAATAAAAAATAAAAAAAAATAAAAATCAGTATTTTAACTAGAAACACATTAATGGCGACGTCACATAGTCAGGAATAAGGATTTATTTACAGTTTGTACAGTAAGGGGACAGTAATAATAATAATAATAATAATAGTGATATATAGGCTATTTTAATATGATATATTTTAATTTTAATGTTGAAGCAGTAATCAGTTCTGATATAGGCTAGATGGTCCAAGAGGCCATATATATATATATATATATATATATATATATATATATATATATATATATACATATATATATGATTTTGAATGAGTAATTAAGTTAATCATCTATAAGTGTTATCTTCCCTCCAAAACTGGCATATTAAATTGATATTAAAACACTTTAAAACTTCCACCTCAGGAGTTCTTACCTGTCGGGATCCTTCGGGAAACGGTGGAAGGCCAGGTGCAGGGTGTTGCAGTTAATTGCACTACACTGTTTTCTTTTACTTTTTTTCTCCTCTCTCCTTGACATCTTGCATGTTGTCTGGGCGCAACAGTCCAAGCTCAACAGTCCAAAATGGCGGCAGCGCCCCTAGTGGCTGTTGGCAGAAATTCAACGGAGCTTCGTCTCTTGGTATCCATGCTCTTTGTTGTAGTTTTGGACAGCCCTCAGCACTTCCGGACTACCTGTGAGCGCGCCCGCACAGTGTGCAAGTCTGAAAGTGAAGTGCGGACATTTGGATTCAGCCTTAACCTCCGTTCTCCCCTCTGGTCCCGCAAGCTGTCATTTCAGACGGGATCATTGTGTCCTCCTCCAGCCCATTCGTCTTCAGTCACCCAGATGTAAGTACGCTAACCTCAATGCATTACATTCACAGCTAAATATATTACTGAGAGACTAAGTTTAACTGTAAAATACTATGTAGTAGCCTAGTGTGCTGTTTTGACATTCACTGATTATAGATTTAATATTTAACATGTAAATAAACTCCAGTCCTGCATCCTCCAAAGAGTAGTACTTCTGCCTGCGAAGTGTAATTTTGTTACTTAAAAAATGTAGGGTTTATTTGTTGTTGTTTTTTAAATCTAGGATGTCTGGGAGGCTTACGTCATTTCTCTCCATAATAACAAAACTTAAAGTGTTAGAGTGGTATAGTGGTGGGGTACCAAAATTGCCCTTTGGTCAGGCTTGTCCTTGTTGACTAATTATCTCAAACGACAAGTTACTAATAAACCTGCTGAACTAAACATATTATGAATCCTTTTTTATTAAATCTGCTTCTGTTCGTACAGTGCCATTTCAATCAGGAGAGACCCTTTTGTATAGTAGAAAGAATGTTTAATATCATGTGCACATAAGAATGAAAAAATGTGGAAAGTCTTTGGCGATTAGACCCCATGGAGATGGTATGAGTTAAGGAGGGTGATGAATCCACAGTTTAGAAGAAGGAGCCTTTGTTGAGCTCGTCCTGGACTCTGGATATGATGGGTGCAGGTAAATAGGGTGGAGAAGGGTGGAAAGATTCTGCCTAAAATGACGGCTGACAGCAGCAGAGGAGAGAACAGGTATAAAAGATTGCAGTGGCATCCTGATTGGCTGAGAGAGATCGTGGTAAAGTTTGATTGGATAACTAGAAGAGTGAACACCCATAGTCAGCTGACAGGAGGACGCAATGAGAGTAGGAGGGAGAGAAAAACAACAGTCTTCCTGATTGAACTTAAACTGAAGCCGTTTCTCAATACACAAGTTCAGCAGTTCGGACTTGTATCTGTTTTTCTAAACTTCCTCGAAATAATGAGAATATTCGTGCCTTGTTTCAGAAAGAAATTGTATCTATTCCAAATGTCATGTTTTACTGGAACCGATTTGTAGACAACATTGACTGGAAAAAAGTTTGGATGATTCCTCACAGATACCTGATAGTAAACAAAGTGAAAGAAGTGTCGTTCAGAATAATTCACAGATATTACCCTGTTAATCATTACATGGTTAAATTTAAGAGACATCAATACAAACTGTTCTTTTTGTTAAGACCACCCAGAAACTGTTTTGCACCTCTTTTGGTATTGCTTACACACCAGAACATTTTGGCAAAACTTCAGCAGATTTGACACTGACCATATTTATAAAGACTTTACCTGATTGTGGGAGAATGTGGTATTTTGCTTTTATAGAAGTCAAAGTAAAGAAAATATGTACTTCATTATAAATTTATTAATTTTGTTGGCAAAGTTCCACATTCATAAATTCACCAGTAAAAAACCTAATTTTATATATTTTCTCCATGAAGTTGTACATTATATTAATTTGATTTCTGGCTCCAACAACAGAAAGGCAGTTAAAACTGTCAACATATGGCCCTCTTTCTCCTTTGAATAACTTATAAGTCTCCCCTGGCAAAGCTTCATTTGTGCTTATTTGTATTCTATATGTTCGTTCACTATTATATCTATCTTTGTAAGTCACATCTGAACTGTAAACCACTTTTTGCAATAAAGATGACTTAACAAAAAATAAAATAAAATAAAGGAGATACCCCACCGTAGGCTTAAAAAACAAACAAACAAAACAAAACAAAACAAAACAAAACAAAACAAAGCAAAAAAAAAGCAGTTCGGACTTGTGGACTTGGCAAATTGGCAAGTCCGCGCGAGAGTCCGGACTTCCCAAGAACGGGAGGACGTGAGGACGTGAGGACAGTCATTTCTGCTTTTGGAACAGCAGCGAACTTGATGATGTCACCACCTCCGCTCGCCTTTGCTGTTGTACTGTGTTGTATACATGCATTCAGAATAAAACAATAAAAACACAGCCCAGCCCTGCGTCTTTTCATACACATTGTAAGAAATTAATGTGTATATGTTTTTAACGTTTCAACATATATAACTGACACACAAAAACAAATAGCCAAAATAGTTTCATAAAATGTCTTATAAAACCTTTCCCCCGCAGCTTGATCATATTTAATCTATAGCCTATCCAATTCCCGCACCTGGCCTCTGATAATAATCAAAAGTCAGGTGCGGGGGGAAAGTTTGTGGAGAGTTGGTGGTTATTCTGATCGTGAGCATTGGCGAGATGGAAATCAAAAATCAATAACGGACATGGATCGGAGAAGGCGTCTTGGTGCATGGTATTGCAGCAGGATTGCTGTACCTGCAGGCTGAGGAGGAGGCTGCCCAGCTGAGGAGGCAGATCCCAGAAAGACAGCGGAGAATGAGGCGGAGGATGAGGATGACACGTGATGAGACGAATGAAATGAATGAATGAAAACTTTAAAAAAAAAAGTTAAAAAAAATACTCATTATGCAGAGTGACCCAATTTCAAGTGTTGTTATCATCATATACATTCTTAGTTACTGTCCATCAATGCATTTGTCTCATCATTATGCTTTCTGTCTACATTTCTATGGAGACATGACAGTTTACTTGGTACACCTAGAAAAAAACAACAGCAGTTAAATATTGTATTAAGTCTAACATTTTATTGAAGCATTGAGTTGTAGATTGTGGTGCTGTTGAACTGTACTGGATTATACTGACAGCAGTTTCTCATTTAGTCTGTCCTTGTCAAATATAAATGGGATCAAACAAGTCAAATGTTCAGAGGAAAAGTTTATTCAGCCACACTTCAGACATCAGGTATA
The DNA here is from genome assembly GCF_011397635.1 of Epinephelus fuscoguttatus. Classification (NCBI taxonomy): domain Eukaryota; kingdom Metazoa; phylum Chordata; class Actinopteri; order Perciformes; family Serranidae; genus Epinephelus; species Epinephelus fuscoguttatus. Next base: position 24,261,450 of record NC_064770.1, on the reverse strand, counting down.
CAATTCATATCAGATAATCAATATTTAAAATGCTGTTGAATAAATACTACAATAAATACCATTAATCTTTAAATACAATAATTTAATTACAATAAATTCTTAAATTAAAATCATTATTGAATTGTAAAAACATAAATAAGCAAAAGAATACATACAAAGAACAATTACATTAACAATGTTACATCATTTAATAATATAATAATATATCTTATATACTGAGACTGGATGTTGCCCATTAGACATTCCCTAAATGAGTTACATTTCATATTTAACCACTACAGAGATATCAGTGACAAATTTTAAAGGACTACCCAAGAGAGGCTGCTCTCGGTGGGACAGCCTGAGCGCTCATACACATAGCCTATGTTTATTATCTATGAGTGCTGACACCGCTGTCATCTAGCGGACCTCACATTCAAGTGGGCTCTGTATTAATAGCCTACATTGACCATGGGTTTGAAGTTTAAACTACGCATGAAAACACTACGTTCCGTGACAACACAACAGTAACATATCGGTAATTATGGGTTACAATTGTGCGCCTTTCCCTCACTTGTCATTTCTGAAGATTGCTGCAAAATGCATGCTGGGATACCTGGCTGTCTGAAGTCCACACAAGTCTGCTCCGATGCATCCCCGGTGAAAGGGGCGTGGCGAGAACACATCCAGGCATTTGGACTGAACTTGGCTAGATGTGAACTTTGAATTGGAACAGTACTTGGGGTGTGACTGGTGATGTGTCACAAGTCCACAAGAGCACAAGTCCGCACAAGAACGCATATTGAGAAACGGCTTGAGCTTTATTTATTGCTCCTGTTGGTGTAATTTAAAGTGCTTTATCAAGATAATCCAGTTATCAGGGCTTGATTTCTATCACAACTGTCTGCTCTCAATAGTTGTTTAAAGGTAGGGTCTGGAGGATTTTCTAGTTGCTGTTTGTAAACACACATTCAAATTTGGTCCCACCTATCAGGCTCCACTCTCGGGTGTACGGAGCCCGGAGGTACGGAAGAAGGCTTCACAGAAGAGGTTCAGGCAAGGCTTGCACTGGTGCACGCTCGGACATGCTCGGGCACGGCACCTGCGCTCTCTCATTGGCTGGGGAAATCTCCGCACAGAAGCGGTCCGAGCTCACAAAAACATCAAAATACAGTTAAAGGGCAGGAGCTCTGCAAACAGAGTCACCACCACACATGAGTAGAAGCCCATAGGTGATGATTAAGCAGGATTTCATTTGTATATGTCTATATTTTGTTTTGTTTGAAAATCCTCCAGATCCTACCTTTAAAGACACACTGACAAAGCTTTAATGTTTGTTTGAAATATTTTTTGTTTTTTTTTCTTTAATTGTGAGTATTTGCACAGGAACATGTAAGCCACCAGATCTGTTAGGGTATCCGAGCTAAAGCTTCAAATGGGTTTTATTGTGATGAAAATATCTTAACACAAATATTTATATGCAGTATTTGTATCTCTATAAAAAATTAAGTTAAGCTATATGCAGCTTTCAGACAACCTGTCATTGTCTGCTACTTATGTTATCAGTGGAATTTAAGCTGCTCTGCAAGCTCTGCACAGCAAGTACAAAGCACAAAAGAGGAAGTGCAGGTTTCCTGTAATATGAATTTATAGAGTTGTCACTGCTCCAAGTCTCTCAATGAACTTTGCTTATACAGCTCATGATAGCTCGATTATCAGCAGTGATTTTCTAGACCTGCAAAGTTTTTTGATTTGGTCTTTCTTCCTTGGTGTTAGTGCTTCTACCACAAGACAGTAAGTGACTAGTTAAATATATTTGTTGTTGTTGTCTTTTTCAGTTGTGTTTTTGTTGTTATTTCCTACTTTGTTGTGCTGTAGGCTAAAGACAGTAAGACAAGGTTAATACTGTTAAATGTCCAGTTATGACGTGCACATGACTTTAAGTCATTAAAAAGACATTCGTCCTTATAACTACACTCTATCTATATTTCACATACAGTGCCTGTTAGCAGGAGAACTCACTGAGCTCTGTGCAACATGCTGTGGCTCTGTCAAAAAGAGACTAGGGGCATATTTCTTTTTCTGGGAGCTTCTGAAACACGCTGCACTGTGTCTGCTGGAATATTACAACAACTGTCTTTAGTGGCAGCGATCAGCCCAGGTGGCTGGCAGAGATCTGCACTCTACTGAGTGCACTTTTCTAGTTAAGGTTGGATTTTATCTTTTCACATATTAACATTTACAACAAGCTAATGATGCTGTAAATAAATGTCTGTTTGAAATGTGTGGACAGGAAAGTGAAAAGCAGAGCAGACTCTAGTAGAAAGAAACGACAGATGGTCAGTTATTTGTGATGTAACTTTCCACCAAATATTTGCTGAGGACACTTTTGTCAGAATGCCATTATCAGTCTCATAACCCCTTCTTTTCCTTTAATGAACTATAATTGATTGTAACTGTTTCCAAAATGCCAAGCAGTAATGGTTGATCAAAACATTTTTCTGTTTATTTCTCTTTACCTTACAGTTGCTGTTCTTGGTCATGGATGATTTTGTTCGGAACAAATTAACTGAATGGGATCTCAGTGAGTGGATAGAAACATTTCGAGGTAATACTGAAATGTCTTTCCGTGTTCCAGCGAGCGCAGACCATGAAAAGGAGCCTGTCATGTTCAAGAGATAGAACTGTATGAACAGACAGGGCATAGACCACATTACCGCCATACATATGTCCTCAACCCTGCTGAGCAAGGCCACAGACACTGCCACACCATGTGTGAAGTGTGCGTCCACCACAGTAGCCTGTAGGTTTGGGAGATGCACTTACAAAGCCATCCTGCAAGGTATTCCTTGGATAGGGCCTTACTGGCCACACCATCACCAAAGCACACAAACAGCTGTTAGTGCGTCTTATTGGGGCTGTGTCATCAACATAACATGCCAACACATGAAATGAGCAGAGCAGATGCAATTTACCATCCTGTCCCCCTCATAGGGTGAAGCACAAAAAAGCAGCCAACCACATTACTCTCAACCTGAACAAACTTCTTATATTCTTGGGAACAAAGGAGGGATTTGGTCTGAGAAGCCCCATTGCTGTCACCAAGAAGCAGCAAGCAACTGGGGTGCATCAATTGGGTGGTTAGTTGACACACTCTCTTAGCTGAGGTCAACGCAAGCAGCAAAACCGTCCTAAATGACAGTGCCTTCAGAGTGGAGAGCTCCGGAGGCTCAAAGGGATCCTCCACCAGGGCCTTGAGCACCAGTGGCGGGTTTCATTGTGGGAAGGCAGCATGTATTACCAGGCATTGCCTCCTGACCCCCTGCAAGAACCACTTCATGAGAGGTTGGGCAAAGACCAGTCTGAAGCCAAAACTTTCATGGCAGGAAGAGATGGCTGCCGTGAGCACTTTAATATTAGCATGTGACAGCCCTCTATCCATCAAATAATGCCAACTGCAGATAAATCTAGCCTCCCTTTCTCACACCAGCATTGGAGCCCCAACCCCTTTGCCTTGTTACATGCAATGGTGGACCCCGCTCTGTGGTGGACAAATTCTCTGAGGCCCAAAACCACAAGCTCTCTGCCATCCCGGGTCTCAGTACCACTCCCTGCCCGGGGCACTTGGAGGTTGCTTCTTGGCCACATGTGGCCTGCGGGCCGCCAATTGAATAGAGTTGCTGTAAGGTGAAACATCTTCAAGAAACTCAAGCAAGTCCAGTTACCTACGATATAGCACTTAAGATTACCATGACCTGGATGACTAAGAATCTTCACTAACATAAAATACAATCAATACAATCATACAACCAGGCTATCAGCACTGTGTAGCTGTAATGCTCACACCTACTGTATGTCCCTCCTTATATCATATATTTCTGTAGCAATTTGAAATTAGTTTTAGTTTTGCATTACTATGATTCAACTGAATATTTTTTGATTACAGCTCAACGCATTGACAAGAAAAATCTTTACTGTCTTGGTCATCAAGAAATCACTGACTTGATCCCAATAGTGGGACCCAGGGCAAGATTCAAGAGAGAACTAGAGTTGTTAAAGGTAATGTTCTGCATTGTAAAGACAATTAACAAAAAACATAATACAAATACAATCTGTTTGATAACAAAAGCATTAAACAGAATTTAACATTTCCTGAAGGTGCTGCATGTAACTCCGGAGAAAGATAGTTGATCGTTGAGTCTCATTCCCAGGTCGTCAAATATTGGCGCTTTGGGTTCGTTGTTCAGTCCAACTACCAACCTAAAGCGTCTGTATTTGATGACCTGGGAATGAGACTCAGCAGTCAACTATCTTCCTCCAGAGTGACAAACAGCAACTTTAACTATTGTTGATTTGCAACTATTTTCTTTTGTTACTAGGGGGAACAAAACACAACAAATCCAGGAACAGTTGATTCTCCTGCTCAAGTAAGTTGAAAACAGTTTCACACAATTAAGTATCATCTAAGGCACTGTTGCCCAACTATTTGACATGGCAGCCATGTTCTCAGTTGTATTGTAATGAACTAATATCATGTTCTTCAGATGTTTGTTTGAACATTTGTATTCAATAAACTGAGGGGAAAAGATGATTAAAATAATAAAAAACACCTTTATTTCATGCGATGACCAATCAAAAAGCACTGCCTATATTCTTTGTCTCTGTGTGAAGGGGCATACGTTTCTCTGCCTGATGGCAATATGTGTAATATGTTAGGATTTCCTGGTGACCGTATCAATGATACGCCAAAAACAGCTTCATCTGGGGCAGACAGTTTTTCCAATAAATGTTGCCAGATCAGGTGATTTTCCACCCAACTGGGCAGCTTTAGGATGGAATAAATGAATTTGGTGGGTTGACAAAAGTTTGGCCTGGGTCGTCATAGTGCAGATATTTTTATTTTTTTCTGTATTCATTTTCTTTACAGACTAACTAGACTTTTTGGATCAACCTGGCAACACTGCTAGCCAGAAAGCTACTTAACCAGGCTGGCTGGTCAACCACCAGAGACGCGCCCACCAGATTCTAGCTAGTCAGACCAGCTTGTAGCAAAGAGACATAAGAATACAGTTAGGTCTGTGGTAATATCCTACATATTTGTGAATTTGGGTACATTTCATGAACCTAAAAATGACCTCCATGCTATGTCGTGCCATGTGGCGAACTGGGCTTCAGAGAGTTCTTGGATAAGAGCAGGTGGGTGGGCGAGCAGGTGGGTGGGTGGGCAGGTGTCAAATCTGTGCAGAGTACTGGAATAAAAACAAGGACACATCACCAACAGTATGATAATAACATTCAAAACACAAGCTTCAGTCTCAGTTTCTGTGACAGGAGAAAAACTTTAAAAATACAAATGTTTAAGAAGACAAAAACGGCCAATACAGAGTTACCTACAGTGCCGTAGCCCCAGCTAGGACAAGTTACATTACTGCATTTTAGGCACTGAAGAGCCCTGAGACAAAGACTGAGACTCTGACTGGAGAATCATGTCATTGAATCACAATGTTGACTAGGGGGAAAAAGCACACTGAACTTGATCACCTGTTAGCTTTTTTCTGGCTCATCCCAGACAAATTTCAATGTGTGTATTGTGTGTGTGTTGTGTTTAAGCCTGTAGAGCCCTGTTGGAGGACAAATGCTATGGAAATATATTTTCTTGATCAAACACTGTTTTAAAGACACATTTACATGTTCAACCTCAGGTTCGTCCATCCACCAGTGCTTCAAGTGATAAAGGTGAGATATGAACTCTACGAAACAAAAATTTAAATGCACCACTTTTATTTTTGCTCCTATTTTCCAAAGGTTAAAGTTAAAGATCTAAGATTTTTTTCAACTCTATAGATACTTTTCTTTCAAATTTTGGTCACAAATCAACTAAATTCCTTGTTAGTAAGCACTTCTCCTTTTCTGAGATAATCCATCCACCTGACAGGTGTGGCATATCAAGATTCTGATCACAACACAAAACCACATATGTCACAAGCTTTGAGGAAGCGTGCCATTGGCATGCTGACTGCAAGAATGTCCACCAGAGCTGTTGCTCGTGAATATTCATTTAACTACCACAAGCTGTCCACAATATTGTTGCCATTAATTTTGCAGTACACCCAACCAGCCTCACAATGCAGACCACATGTAACCACATCAGCCCAGGACCTCATATCCAAAGTCTTAACCTGCAGAAATCTTGTCCTGGCAGCAGTATGTAATTACAACTGACTTGTGCAGTTCTTTGGTTGGTTAGATGTACTTCCAAATTTGGGGAAACGACATTGGAGACATCTTATGATACTGAAATGAACATTAAGTTCCAAGGCAACATCTCTGGTCGACATTTGTGCAGTCAGCATGCCAACAGCACAAACCCTCAAAACTTGGCAGATCTGTGGCATTATGATGTGTGATCAAACTGCACATTTTAGAGGGACCACTTTAAAATGTAAAAAGTCTTTGATCTTTAACTCAAACTTGTGAAAAATTGGAGTGAAAACAAAAGTGTTACCTTAAAATTTTTGTTCAGTATATTGAGACCATGTTTCAATTTTGTGAGAGACACATGCAACAAACTTCTTTTTTTTTCAATCCAATAAGTGAAGAGAAAGTTGGATCTTCAGGGCGAGTCCAGCAAATGGCAATCACCAACCAGAAAAAAACGATGTGAACCTAGACTGGGGTCATACTCAGGTATTTCTAATACTTTCTTAAAAATGGCAGCCTACCATATGGTCATACTTTGTATGTACTTTTATGTACTTCTATAGAAAATGTCTGTTAATATCTTGGCTTCAGTGAATACTACTACAAGCCCTAATGTTAGTAGCTGGTGATATAGTTTTTATATGTTGATCACGATGGCTCCATTGTGTCATCAAGCCATTATTTTAGGCCCACTCAAAAATCCTGGACACAGAAATGGTGAAAAACTACTTCCCAGTCTAACTCCACAATGCAGTACTACACAGTTCCCAGTCTTCCCCATTTTCAACAAGTATTTTCTAAAATGTATAATGTGTTAAGAAACAAATGATTGATTTTTCTTTACCTTGACTTTAAATCAAAAACTTAAAGTATTAAATGCAACCGGACACTGGTGTTAAGTAAATAACAAACGAGGCTTTAACTGGATAATGTTAACAGATAATACACTCTGTGTCTCTCATGGTCAAATATTCTTTTTCTCCTTTTTTTTTTTTTTTAAAAACAAAACAAAACATGTATTTATTGATGGTTTTTTCAGTGTTTTACAGAGAACAACACCCTACATAAAACATGCACAGTACCCACCGCATACCCATATACTGGGCCTACAAGTATTACAAGTGCATTGCACTAGCATAATAAAATAAATAAATGAATGAATAAAAAAAGAAAAAGAAAAAAGACAAAATTTCAATAAGCTTGTCATCAATCCAACCATCCACATCCACATTGTTTCTCTCAAGGAAGTTACAAAAGATGTTCCGTATTTTCCAAAACTTATCAAGCCTGTTTTTTGTTGTATAACTGATCTTTTCCAAAGCTTTGTAAAATGTCATTCCCTTCAGCCATTGTGAAATGGCACAAGATGTATCTGATTTCCATGAGGAAGCAATACAACGCTTGGCTTCCAAAAAGCAAATATTAAGTAGACATCTTACTTTTTGGGAGGTGATAAAGACATCTGGGTAAAGGTTTAGTAAGCATAATTTAGGATTGAGGAGCACTTCCTCACCAATGATTTGGCTCGCCAGATCCAAGACTTCTGTGGACATTCCCAGATACAATGGAATAGTGTTCCCTTTTGGTCTTTGCATTTGAGTGTTGGGAACATATTTTTAGGTCTCACACGGTGTCACCAAATATGTTGGGAACATATTTTTAGGTCTCACACGGCGGCAGCAAATATGTAGGGATTTAAATTTGGCTATCGGAAATAATTAATAATTATTAATAATTAATAATTATGTTAAATAATGTGACTTAATAAACATTGAATCACCTCGTGGGGCACCATTCCTGTAAAGGGAAAATGATAGCCAGATAAAGATATCAGTCTCATAAAATATGCTAAACTATTAATTTGGAGTTTTGATGAATAATTAAATTAATGATGGTCAGGACAAAGACAAAGGAAAAGAAGCGGGAACTTTGAAATGCCTGGTTGGGTGTAGCTCTGTCGAAAGCCTATTTGTTAATGAGTCTATGTGAATGTGCTTTGTGTTGCAAACAGTCTACATTAGTGCAGAGATTTAGTTGTGTGCAAGAATCTGTTTGTGAACAGTATTATCAATCAATCAATCAATCAATTTTATTTATAAAGCCCAATATCACAAATCACAATTTGCCTCACAGGGCTTTACAGCATACGACATCCCTCTGTCCTTAAGACCCTCACAGCGGATAAGGAAAAACTCCCCAAAAAAACCCCTTTAACGGGGGAAAAAAAACGGTAGAAACCTCAGGAAGAGCAACTGAGGAGGGATCCCTCTTCCAGGACGGACAGACGTGCAATAGATGTCGTACAGAACAGATCAACATGATAAATTAACAGTAATCCATATGACACAGGGAGAGAGAGAGAGAGAGAGAGAGAGAGAGAGAGAGGCAGGTAATGACAGTATCTTACAACAACATTAATGGAAGTAATAATATTATAGTTATAGTTCTGGTTACTGCGGTACAATATGTTGAAAGTATGTATTAATACCTGGCAGTATACATGTGTGACAATAATCATATGTGTATAATAACAGAAGAAGTATGACTAATGACTAATGATGGCAGCAGCAGCAGGAGGCATCTGGCGGGACCACGGCAGCAGCACAACCACACACGTCACGCTGTCCAGGCACCGCTGTGATATGAGTTAATCTGAGAGACAGTGGAGCACAAAGGCTCCGGAGAAGAAGCCGAGTTAGTGACATCCAGAATGGCCGGGTTAGCTAGATGCAGTAATAGGATACGAGAGAGAGAGAGAGAGAAGGAGAGAAGGGGCCCGGTGTATTATAGGGGTCCTCCGGCAGACTAGGCCTAAGTCAGCCTAACTAAGGGCTGGTACAGGACAAGCCTGAGCCAGCCCTAACTATAAGCTTTATCAAAGAGGAAAGTCTTAAGTCTAGTCTTAAATGTGGAGGCAGTGTCTGCCTCCCGGACCGTAACAGGAAGATGATTCCACAGGAGAGGAGCCTGATAGCTAAAGGCTCTGGCTCCTGATCTACTTTTGGAGACTTTAGGGACCACGAGTAACCCTGCGTTCTCAGAGCGCAGTGTTCTGGTGGGATAATATGGCACTATGAGCTCTCTAAGATATGATGGAGCTTGACCATTTAGAGCTTTATAAGTTAACAGTAGGATTTTAAATTCAATTCTGGATTTTACAGGGAGCCAGTGCAGAGAAGCTAAAACAGGAGAGATATGATCGCGTTTCTTAGTTCCTGTTAGTACACGTGCTGCTGCATTCTGAATTAGCTGGAGAGTTTTTAAGGACTTACTAGAGCTACCTGATAATAGAGAGTTACAGTAATCCAGCCTTGAGGTAACAAAAGCGTGGACCAATTTTTTCTGCATCTTTTCGGTCAGGATAGGCCTAATTTTCGCAATATTACGCAGATGAAAAAATGCAGTCCGTGAGGTTTGCTTTAAATGAGAATTAAAAGACAAATCTTGATCAAATGTTACTCCGAGGTTTCTTACGGTAGTGGCAGGGGCCAGAGCAATGCCATCTAGAGAAACTATGTCATCAGATAAAGAGTCTCTGAGTTGTTTGGGGCCAAGAACAATAACTTCAGTTTTGTCTGAATTTAACATCAGGAAATTGGTGCTCATCCAAGTTTTTATGTCTTTAAGGCAATTATGGAGTTTAGTTAATTGATTGCTTTCTTCTGGCTTCATTGATAAATACAACTGAGTATCATCCATAACAATGGAAATTTATAGAGTGATTTCTAATGATGTTACCTAACGGAAGCATATATAGAGTAAACAGGATTGGTCCGAGCACAGAACCTTGGAACTCCAAAACAAACTTTAGTACGTAAGGATGGTTCATTGCGAACGTCAACAAATTGAAAACGATCAGATAAATAAGATTTAAACCAGCTTAGTGCTGAACCTTTTAAGCCAATTAAGTGATCCAGTCTCTGCAGCAGAATTTGATGGTCAATTGTGTCAAGCGCCGCACTAAGATCTAATAAAACAAGTACAGAGACGAGTCCTTTGTCTGAAGCAATCAGAAGGTCATTTGTAATTTTAACTAGAGCTGTCTCAGTGCTATGATGCACTCTAAATCCTGACTGAAATTCCTCAAATAAATTATTATCCTGGAGAAAATCACACAGCTGGTCTGCGACTACTTTCTCAAGGATCTTTGACATAAAGGGAAGATTAGATATTGGTCTATAGTTGGCTAACACCTCTGGATCCAGGGTGGGCTTTTTAGTAGAGGTTTAATTACAGCTACCTTAAAAGACTGTGGTACATAGCCTGTTAATAAGGATATATTGATCATATCTAATATATGAGTGTTAACTATAGGTAAGACCTCCTTAAGTAGCCTAGTTGGGATGGGGTCTAAGAGACACGTTGATGATTTGGATGAAGAAATCACTGCAGTCAATTCTTGAAGAGAAATTGGGGAGAAGCAATCTAAATATATATTAGATTTTACAGCTGTGTTTGAGGTTAGATAGGTACTATCTGAGGACAGGAGGTCATGAATTTTGCCTCTAATAGTTAGAATTTTGTCATTAAAAAAGCTCATAAAATCATTACTGCTAAGGGCTAAGGGAATACAAGGCTCAATAGAGCTCTGACTCTCAGTCAGCCTGGCTGCAGTGCTGAAAAGAAACCTGGGGTTGTTCTTATTGTCTTCTATTAGAGCTGAGTAATAGTTTGCTCTGGCATTGCGGAGGCCCCTCTTATAAGTTTTGAGACTGTCTGTCCAGATTAAACGAGATTCTTCCAGTTTGGTTAATCACCAATTCCTTTCAAATTTTCGCGATATTTGTTTTAACTTACGGGTTTGAGAGTTATACCAAGGAGCGAACTTTCTTTGCTTTGTTAACTTCTTTTTAAGAGGAGCTACAGAGTCGAGCGTTGTTCGTAGCGAGCCTACGGTGCTATCAACAAAATGATCAATTCGGGAGAGGTTAAAGTCAGCACGGGAAACCTCTGTTACTGAAGGTATTGGTATTGAATTTAACGACGAAGTAATCTTTTCCTTAATTTTTTGCGACAGCACTATCTGATAAACATCTAGTATAGTAACTGTTGCTGAGTGGCGTGTAATCGAGTAAAAAGAAATCAGAAGTAATCAGATAATGATCCGATAGCGGGATTCTGTGGAAAGACTTTTAGGTTATCAATTTCAATTCCATACGTCAGAACTAGATCAAGGGTATGGTTAAAACAATGAGTAGGTTCATGTACACCCTGACTGAAGCCAATGGAGTCTAATAATGAGATAAGCGGTAGCCAGGAGTCATTATCAACGTCGACATGAATGTTAAAATCGCCTACAATAATAACTTTATCTGATTTAAGAACTAAACTGGATAAAAACTCTGAGAATTCAGATAAAAATTCAGAATACGGGCCAGGAGCACGGTACACTATAACAAATAAAAGTGGCTGCGAGGTTTTCCAGGTCGGATGTAAAAGACTAAGAGAGGCTTTCAAATGAATTATAATCTAGTTTAGGTTTAGGACTGATTAACAGACTAGAGTTAAAAATGGCTGCAACTCCCCCTCCTCGGCCGCTGCCTCGAGGAATGTGGGTATTATTATGACTGGGAGGAGTGGACTCATTTAGACTAACATATTCATCTGGACACAGCCAGGTTTCAGTGAGACTGAGTAAATGATTATCTGATGTTAATTCGTTTACTAACACTGCTTTAGACGATAGAGACCTGATATTTAACAGTTAATTCTCCTGTTTTGTCTTTCTGTCACAGAAGAGGTTTTAATTTTTATGAGGTTGTTATGCACAACTCCTCTTTGTTTAATTTTAGATTTAGATAATTTAGGCGGTCGGGGACAGACACCGTTTGTATAAAACTATTAAAACTATGGCTGGGTAACTGAACTAGAAGCTCAGAGAGGCGTTTAGGACTGCGACTCTGAGTCCTGATCTCAACTCTGGGTTGTCAGGGATTTAAATTACTAATAAAGTTTGCCAGGTTCCTAGAAATGAGAGCAGCTCCATCCAAAGTGGGATGAATGCCGTCTCTCCTAATAAGACCAGGTTTTCCCCAGAAAGTTTGCCAATTATTAACAAAACCCACATCGTTTGCTGGACACCACCTGGACAGCCAGCGGTTAAATGATGACATGCGGCTAAACATGTCATCACTGGTCAGATTTGGGAGGGGTCCAGAGAAAACTACGGAGTCTGACATCGTTTTGCGTATTCACACACCAGCAATATTAATTTTAGTGACCTCCGATTGGCGTAACCGGGTGTCATTGCGCCCGGCGTGAATAACAATCTTACTGAATCTCGTTTAGCTTTAGCCAGCAGTTTTAAATTAGATTCAATGTCGCCGCTCTGGCCCCAGGATACATTTGACTATGGCCGCTGGTGTTGCTAACTTCACGTTTCTCAGAATAGAGCTGCCAATAACCAGAGTTTTATCCTCAGCGGGTGTGTCGCTGAGTGGGGAAAGCGGTTGGAAGCGTGAACAGGCTGGTGGTGAGCCGTGGGCTTCGGCTTGGAGCTGTGCTTCTGGCGAACCGTGACCCAACCTCCCGGCTGAGCAGGAGTTACCGGAGGACAGTTAGCAGAGGCTAAGGCTATGCTATGTGGCTCCTTTACCGGCTACAGGGGCTGGCTAACTACGCAGCTGCTGAATGGTTTTCCATGGTGCGGAGCCGCGCTTCTAATTCACTAAGCCTCGCCTCCAACGCAGCAAATAAGCTACACTTGTTACAATTACCACTGTCGCTAAAGGAGGCAGAGGCATAACTGAACATTTGACACACCGGGCAACAGAGGGCAGGAGAAGGAGAAGCCATGGCTAAGCTAATGTAGCTACCAAGGCTAAGAGCGTGCAAACAACAGCTAAGAGATTAGCGAGAAAGTCGTAGAAAGGAGGAGAGCTATAGGTGCTTAAACAGAACCAGTGTGGGTTATGACTTGAAGTAGACGTTAAAGCAACTGAGGTGAGAAAGCAGGCAAGTGGAATTCACCAGAGCAGTACAGAGACGCTGTCACAGAAACACCGGAAATGACACAACTCGCTTACCGCAATACGTCATTAGCAAACTAAACACTTAGCTTAGCAAAGCCAACTAATCAATGACCTAACTGCAAACAATCACAACAATAACTCAATGACAGCATTAAATCACATACAACAAGTTAAACAGTCTTGCTTAGCCTTTAAAACTGTGATGAAGCTATGCCCAGTTGTTACTTCACCGATCCTTGAGTGGATGGAAGAAAGAGTCCCTTGGTGGTGTACTGCTTTGTTAGCCGGCAGAAGAAGGCTGGGAAGAGCTGTGGTTCCAGCTGCAGTCTTTGCTGTGTCCTTTTTCCAAAGGTTCTGATCTGAGGAAGCCAGTCACTCGGGGTCCTTGCAGAGTTAGACGCTGGGTGCTAACTCACTTAGTTCCTTTTTGCTGGAAAACTAGTTGCAAACCTTGTGCTTGCAAGCCTAACTTCTCTGGTTCAGGTTTGCCTCAGCCTTGAACGTGGGCAAGCTATTTCTAAGCTATGTCAAACTATTTCTTTGTCTGGACAAGATAAAGCTTCTAAGTTGCAAATATTTTAAGAAATGTTTTGCAGGAATCCCATACCTTGCTTTAAGTTCCTCAGATGAAGTAAAAACCAAGTTGTCATTGTAGAGGTCAGCTACTTTGGCTATTTCCTGAGATGCCCAGACTTTAAACCCTGGGTCTGCTCTACCAGGTTGGAAGTCATCATTGCCATTAATTGGCGTGAATGGTAATAATTTTATATTTTCTCCCAGGTATGCAAGAGAATTATGCCAAACCATTTAAGTGTTTTTGAGAAAAGGATTTTTAGTCTTTTTAGTCAGTTTAGTTTTGTTTGCAGAGTATATGTACAAATTTAGAGGTATGTCAATTAAGTGTGACTCTATGGAGACCCACGCTGGGGGATGATTCCTCTCAAAATAAAACATTCCTGCTCTAATTTGAGCCGCCCAGTAATACCACTCAAGGTTAGGCAATTGTAGACCTCCCCTTTCATATGGTAAATATAACAAGGAGAGCCTTATTCTGGGGCGTTTGTTGTTCCATATAAAATTTGTAAAAAGCTTTTTAAGTAAATGAAAAAGTGAAGGTGGAGGAGCAAGGGGAATAGATTGAAAAAGATATAAAAACTTGGGCAAAATTGACATTTTCAAAATATTTATCCCAATCATAGAAATTTGTCCATCTATTTATAAGGTGTGTAACCTTATCTGTCAAGGTATTATAATTATTGGGTACAATTTTGTCAATAGTAGGGGCAATGTTAATATCTAAGTAGGCGAAACCTTCTTGTTAGACCAGAAAATGAGTATGAATTTGAGGAGTCTGTCTCTTCTTTTTATCTAAAAAGAGTAATACTGATTTGGAGTAGTTTATTTTGTATCCTGCAAAGGTCCCATAATAGTTTGATAGGTCAAGTATAGTGGGTAAAGTCTGCTTCAAATTAGAGCAAAACAAAATAACATCATCAACGTACAACGCTATACGATGTTCAGCATTTCCTATTCTTATGCCTTTATAGTCACTGTTCTTATGGATTGCCATAGCCAGTGGCTCGATAGGGTGAATAACAAAGGAGACATGGGGCAGCCCTGTCTTGTTCCCCTGTATAGTTTAAATGGTGCAGATGATAATCCGTTTGTTAAGACTACAGCCTGGGGGTCAGCATATAGAAGTCTGATCCAACAGAGAATTTTTTTCTTTATGCCAAATCTTTGAAGAACCTCAAATAGGTAGTGCCATTCCACCTTGTCAAAGGCCTTTTCGACATCCAATGACAAAATGGCAGTATCATTACATCCAGATTTCTCAAAAACAATGTTAAGCACTCTACGTATATTGTGGAAGCCTTATCGTCCAGGAACAAAACCCTTCTGGTCAGGGTGTACCATTTGGGGTAAGAGTGTTTCCAACCATTTAGCTAGCACCTTACAAAGTACTTTGAGATCATTGTTAAGAAGAGGGGTTGGTCTGTAAGATCCACACTGGGTGGAAGTCTTTCCTGGTTTTAACAACAGAGTGATTGCTGCCATATTTAGAGAGGAGGGGAGGGACCCATTGTCTAGAGACTCATTAAACATTTCAAGTAAAGGTGTTATTAGTGTTTCTTGAAACTTTTTCTAAATTTCAATGGGTATCCCATCTGGCCCGGGGGTCTTACCCCCCTTCATACTACCAATGGCTGCAGACAGCTCTTTAGGGGTTACATCAAGGTCTAGATCCACCAGAGAATTCTCATCCAGTGGTCTAATGTTTACAGAGTCCAAAAATTACTTTTGTTTTTGTAAAACTGAGGAAGTATAATCTGTACTGTATAAATTTTGATAAAAACCCAAAAAAGCTTTATTAATCTCCTTTGGGTCAGTAGTCTCAAGACCATCATCTAATTGAATTGAATTTATTGCTTTTTCAGTTTCAGACTGTTTAATACGCCAGGCTAAGAGCTTACCAGCCTTTTCTCCTTGCTCATAATAGGACTGCTTTAATTTCAGCAAGCTTTTAGTTGCTTTATTTACTGACAAAACATTATATATTGCCCTAAGTTCAGTAAGTAATTTAAGTGTTTGTTGGGAAGGATTTTGAAAATGCTCAGTTTCAGTTTCTTTTATCCTTTTTTCTAACTGTTCCATCTCTAGCTTCCAAATTTTATGTTTTGAGCTAGTGAAACTTATCATTTGGCCTCCCAAAAAGGCTTTGAATGCTTCCCACTGTACAGCAGCTGAAGTTTGAGTTGTGTTGTACTCAAAATAGACATCAATTTGTGCCCCAATAAACTCCATAAAATCTGGGTCCTTGAGCCAAAAAGGCTGAAGGCGCCACCTTGTGGTCTGATTTAGACATTGTGGCAAATTCAAACTAAATGAAACTGAGGCATGGTCTGAAATTATAATGCTGTCATACCAGCTTTTGGAAACCATAGAAGCCAAAGAGGCAGAAATTAAAAAATAATCAATTCTGGAGAATGTCTGACAGGTAGCGGAATAACATGAAAAGGTTAACTGGTGATCTTTTCTCCATACATCAAATAAGTTAAACTCGTTAATGTATTGCAGCAGTTCTTTCCTAGTCTGCATATGAGAGGAATCTACTCCAGTGGATCTGTCTACCTTAGGCTGAAGAGCATAACTGAAATCCCCACCTATGATAAAACTGCTAGATAACTCGGCTAAATACAAAAACAAATTTCTGAAAAAAGAAGGGTTGTCCTCATTT
This sequence comes from Epinephelus fuscoguttatus, assembly GCF_011397635.1. Classification (NCBI taxonomy): domain Eukaryota; kingdom Metazoa; phylum Chordata; class Actinopteri; order Perciformes; family Serranidae; genus Epinephelus; species Epinephelus fuscoguttatus. The sequence continues at coordinate 24,245,061 of NC_064770.1, read as the reverse complement.
GGTCCATATAGATTTACAAGGTTTAACCTGACTGAAAAAATTTCACACTGAATAACAAGATATCTCCCAAATCTGTCTTCATTAACACTGATGAGGCGAAATGGCAGGGAATTATGTATTAGAGTAATCACCCCACGGGAGTGAGAGCTGAAGGAGGCTGAAAAAACTCGCCCTGGCCATCTTCTCCTAACTTTAACTACATCTTTGGGTGATAAGTGCGTCTCCTGGAGAAAGACAATCTTAGCTTTAAGGTATTTGATCCTACTCATTATTTGCTTTAGCTTGATAAGTTTGTTTAAATCTCTTATATTCCAAGAGGGGAGCTAAAATTCAGATGGCATGTCGTACTACAATATAATTGTGGGTCAGAATTGAGTATCAAATAAAAAAGAAAAACATTTGAAAGACGTGAAGATATGTGCCTATGAACAAGAACAAGAACAGGAACATGAACGTGACTAAGCGTATTTCCCCAAACAAAATACACACACCCCTACCCTGTTACACACTTCCAATTGGCCCATAAACAGAGCCTGGCTACGGAGCTGGGCTGGTCCACCCATGTGCACATGACAAGGAACAACATACCAAGCGATCATGACAGCTCCACGCAAAAACATCTGAAGTTAACGTAGCAATCGGATACCTGTTTGCAATTTCAAAAAAATATCAATATGTTTAAAATGTCCAGGAGCAAATACCTGTATTGTGTGTCCATATTAAACGCTAGCCTACTGCTACTCTGTGTCCAAAGCTGACTCACTTGCCTCTGGGGTTGGATATTCAGACTTAAATTGTTGCACAAAAGCCTCCGCTTCGAGTGCTGTGTAGAAGATGTGCTGTCTTCCCTTGAACATCAGGAGGAGTTTAGCTGGGTGGATTATTCCATAGCGCAGATCGCTGATAGAGATGGAAGCCAGTTCCTTCTTCGCTGAATCAAAGACCTTCCTGCGCTTCAGTAGGTCAGCAGAGACGTCGGGAAAAAACATTACATTCTTATGGTCGACAATTATTTTCCCTTTGAGCCTGGCAGCTTTCATTACTCGTACCTTGTCTGCATAATTCAGGAACTTCATCACCACCAGTCTGGGTCGCGCAGTGGTTGACTGACCTCCTTCCTTGTTGTTCAGTCTGCCAACTCGATGTGCCCTCTCAATTAACACTGGCCCAGGAAAGTTATGTCCACCAAGTGTTTCAGGAATCCATTTTTCTAAAAAAGCACACCTATCCACCCCCTCAATTGACTCGGGCAGTCCCACCAGGCGGAGATTAGAGCGGTGCGCTTGGTTTTCCAAATCGTCCACTTTTAGCACTAGCTCCTCCATAGCTGCTTTCATAGTAGTGGTTTGCGATTTCAAAGAGGCAATGTCTTCTTCATTGGTGTTAACCCTATCTTCTGCTCTAGACATTCGGCCCGCTATTGCCTTCAAGTCACCTTGCATTCCTTGAATAACGCCTAATAACCCCTCAAATCTTGACACAAAGTCCTTTTTCATTGTCTGGATAGCGTCAAGAACTGGTCCAGCGCTAGTTGAGTCGTCATTGCTAGCAGAGGAGCTTGCTAGCTCCGTTGGACTGGAGGAGTCATCTTGCGGTTTAGTAGAGGGTTTTGGAGGTTTGACTCACGATTTCCCAGACATTTTAGTTAGTTTAAAATTTAGAGACAAATAGTAAATTGAACACTAAGTTCTACAGAGTTATCCGACTTGCTATTATTTAAAATTTCATTGGAGCTTTCTGTCACACTTTTGCCTAGCAGCGCGCCATAACCGGAAGTCCTTTTTCTCCTCTTAAATACAACAAGGCACCTGATTATGCATTACTGCTTACTTTATACACTGGTTCCTGCTGAATGGTTCTTTGCTTTTACTCTGACAGAAGGCATTATACTGTCTGATGTGAAAAACATAATGGGATTTGTCCAAAACACACTACCAGACCAAGACAACAAGCTCCTTCAGTTCCTCAAGTAAGTACTGAGTTTTTGGTATTCCATATTCTGTGTTATGTGGACCTGGTCTCACTCTGTCTTGTTGAGCTGCTCTATATTTTGCTCTTAAATTAATGTAACATATACCTAAGCAAGCTGGACAGTTTCATAAAAAAACACATACTGACTTATTTTAAGCCTAAAAAGCATAACATCTGGCTCTTTAGCTGCTTAATACCTCATGTTCACATGCTAGTTGTTATTTTGTTATTTTTCGTCTGCCAGGTACCGCAGTGATTTATTAGAGTGTTTTGGCTGAAATCAGCTGCTTACTGTGTTTGAAAGTGAGTCCAATGAGAGTTGGTCAGAAAAGTTACTGGCTGAAAAACTGAAACCAATGAGTGAAAGACAATCTAAAGCCCTGTAAAGCAGAGGGGAACCTTAAAGTCTGGTGATGATTCTGTGTGGTGTCATCTCTTGGTGACCCTGCTCACATACAAGTCAACATTCGAACCAGTTAATATGAAAATATTGATTACAGCTGTTTGACTAGGCTGGTTATACTGTAGACGTTTTTCTATTGTGACATGTTCCTTCAGTGTTTGTTTATTTTCCAAATTATTGAGTTAACTCATGTTCAACCTCTTGTACAACAGGAAGAAAATTGGTGATTTGGAGATCGACAAGAGGGTACTGGTCGGTGTCTTTGGTAAAACCGGGGCTGGAAAGAGCACTCTGATAAATACCGTCATTGGAGAGAAGAATCTCTTGCCTATTGGGAGGGTCAAAGCATGTACCACAGTCATGATTAAAGTGAAGGCTAACATGCTGAACCAAAAATATGAGGCAGAAATTGAGTTCATTACAAAAGAGGTAAAATTAGTTAAAAATACTGTATTTATGTTCACTTGAAGCAAATTAAAAAGTTATGATGAAGCTGCAAAAATATAGTTGCTGATTACATCAAATAATATTTAATTAAAATGACATATATGAATTCATTTTTAGGAGTGGAAAGATGAGTTGTGGTCCTTGTTAAATTTCCTTGGGGATAATGCTGATCAGGAAGATGAACAGGAAGGTGATCAGGAAGATGACGAGGATCAGGACACTGTTGACAAGCTGTCAGCGCTGTATGGAGAAGAATGGAGAGACAAAACCCCTGAAAACCTCATGGAAAACAAGTATTTCAAAGAAGTTCCTGAATTTCTCCAATCAAAGAGAAAGCTTTTGACATCTGAATCAGTAAGTAAGACAAAATAAATGTGTGTGTGTGTGTGTGTGTGTGTGTGTGTGTGTGTGTGTGTGTGTGTTTGTGTGTGTGGAGATACAGTTATTCAACAAATGTAAAAGTAAAATGAGTAAGTAAAAATTGCTTAAACCCTTTGTCTTTGTCTTTGTCTTAATCTGTAATAAACATTGTGTTTGTTATGCACTTTTTTAAACTTTGAAAGTTCAGAGTGTATAGGGTCTTAGAACATTATGATAAAAGAATTCCTGTGCTCAATTATGTCTCTTAAGTTACTGCAAAAAAAAATGTGTCCCTCCAAAATAACACATCAAGACACCAAGTCCTAGAGGAACCATGGAAAAATCCATGCTTTGATCTGGTATCAAAAACTTTTAACATTTTAAGATTTATGTAGAAATTGCATTTTTCAAAACTTCATGGGACGAGCATAAATTAGGCTTTAACTCAGTCCGCTACAGCCTCTTAAAGACAGGAATGGTGGCCAAGACTTCCAGCTGCCCTGTGGGTCTCAGAGGTTTGTAGACGCAAATACCTTTTAGAGAATGTTTGCACTCGTAGTAAAGTTTGAGGCACCACCCTCGCAGGCTCCACTTCACTCCCCTTAACTCAGCTGCCAGATAAACCCACTGTTTCTTCCCACTTTAACCTGAATAGCAAACCAGGGCTCGGTGCTCCGGTTGGATCCAAACGGAGAACCGGAGCTAGCTCAGAGCTAGCCACTCCCAGCTAGCTCCGGCTCTCTGGTTGGATCCAAACTGAGAGCCAGAGCTAGCTCAGAGCTAGCCACTCACAGCTAGCCCCGGCTCTCCGGTTGGATCCAAACGGAGAGCCGGAGCTAGCTCAGAGATGAGCAGAGGCTAACTGGCTGTGCATCCTCCCTCATGCTGTGGCTAATGCTCTGCTAGCCGCTTCCAGCTAGCCCCGGCTCTGGGGCTAGGTGGGAAGGTAGCGGAGGCTAACTGGCTGTGCTTCCCTCCGGTCATGCTGTGGCTAAAGCTCCCAGCTAGCTCCAGTTTGTTATTCAGGTTAAAGTGGGAAGAAGCACCGGGTCTGTGGGCAGCTGAGTGAAGTGGAGCCTGAGGAGAAAGCACTGGTTAGCCCCAGTTTCACTATAGGCACATTCACTCGCTACAGGGGCGAGGGAATAAAACCTAAACAGCCAATCTGAGTGAGCGCTTTCACCGACTACCTCTGCTGGCGATTCAACATGCTCAATCGGCCGAAAAGCCACCGATGCCGAAGGGCTGACGGTGCGGGACACACCGCAAAAACTAGGCCAACCGACAGCCTGACTTTGGTCGACGATCGACCGTCGGCTTGGTGTGTCAGGGCCTTAAGTCTAGACATTACTTTATTTTGGAGGAAACTTAATGAACTTTTAATGAAACTTTAATTTGTGAGATTGTATACTTTAGCAAGTTACCCGCGATAGACACATACTCTAACGATTATGGTCAAAATCGGCTCTTAACATCAAATTAAATTAAATACATATATATATAATATATATTAAATTATTATACCGCATGTATCAGCGGAACACAAGTATAAACTGTTTCGTTTACAGACACTCTAGACTAACCTGTGGTTGCAATAAAACAGAATGAGAAGGCACATATTCATGAAAACAAGTTGATTAATCAATCCAACTATATTTTAACTCTAAACATAATGTGGGATTCCTTAAGGGAATCATCCTTAACTACTGTCACAAGATGACAGTATGGCTCCATGTGAAATGAGGGATTAAAAACCTAAACATATAAATCCTGATACTTTGGCTTACAAGATTAAAAAACATCGTTCAACTGACAAACAAGGATTATGCACATTTACAATGTTAGAACATAAAAAAATGTATAATTTTACTTCCAACAAACATTTCAAGTTGGTTACAAGAGACTTGGTAAGAGAGGAGGATGAACTTAGAACCAGGGTCAACCCCTGTTCGGGTAATTAATCGAAGTCAATTTGTGTCGCCCAAGATGAATTCTTTTAAGATGTTAATGACATCCGGGACGAAGAGGGGTCTTAAGTGACTTTTTTACCTCTTCTTGGCACAAGGATGGCTGAAAGGAGCGTTTGTCAAGACGGGGGTGAGGCAGGGGGCAGAGTCCTAAACATTTGACCCTCCGGTGGTCTCTCGTTGGTCTGTACACTTATAATCCTGGTTCCACGTGAGTTAAGCAGGGGTGTTCCTCCTACAGGTTAAAGAGTGGACTTGGTCCATCTGTGCTAAATAATACAAACCCAGATCAAATCTAGCCTTTTAAAGAAAATCGTAACAAACAATATCTACCAGTTATGAAACTAACTGCTTCTACAAATTCCACCCAGAATTTTGCCACCGTCATTGTGCCTAGACAGGTCTCATTAAGATTAAATGACCAAGTGGTTACACCTTACTGATAGACAGGTTGAAAAGCTGTATTGATCTCTCTCGTACTAATATGTAGTAATTATTTTATCTCAGTAAGATACTTAACTTCCAGCAGGACCCTTGGAGTACCACAAGGATCAGTACTTGGCCCACTTCTCTTCAGTCTATTGATGGTTCCTATTTTTAAAGTATTTTTAAGTTAATGTCAGTTTTTGCACTTATGCTAACGAACTACAAATCTATTTCTCTTTCACATTTTCACTGAATCACTGTCAGATGACAGTTGTCACTGTCACTGTCATTGAGCAAATCATAGGTTTGCTAAATAAAGACAGAACTGAGGTGATTGTGTTTGGTGGCCATAATGAAAGACTTATGATTGCGCATCTTGACCCTGTGTTTTTAAAAACTGTAAGACAGATGAAATTGGGTACTCAGACTTGAATCCAAATTTTAGCAGTCATATTGAATTAATTACAGTATCACACTTTTATCATTTGAAAATTATAGCCAGAGTTAGAGAACTCATGTCCAAACAGGAAAAGGGAATATTCATGCAAGATCTGAAGCACATTCAGCTATTACAAAAGCAACTAAACCTTCTGCCACCAGTTTTATAAAAAGCAAAAATAAAGGCATTATGCCTATTTCTGCTCTACCAGTTCGTCAGATAATTGATTTTAAAATATTACCATTAAAGGGATTAGGACCTTATTATGTTCCTGACATGGTATATCCATATGAACCTTCAAGAACGTTCAGGTCTTCAGACTGGGATCTGCAGAATGTCAAGGGTCAACATGAAATTCGGGGGAGCTGCATTACTTTTTTCCCCTATGTTAAAACCGGTTCACCATTGAAGAAATGATTAATACTGGTAAAAAAAAGTTGCATACAGAGCAAATAAACTTAAAAAAAAGTCAGTCACCCAAAACTGGACTTTGTCTCCATTTCATGTTTATTACTAGGCCTAATTATGTAATTAATTTTATATTTCTTCTTTTGTTGCTAGTTTCAATGATAGTGTTTCTTAATTGCTCTCCTTTTTTATCTTATCCTTTTGTAATTCTTCTATGTAATTTGTAAAGCACCTTGAAGTTTGAATTTGTGCATATAAAACAAAAAAACAAATGAAATCACCTTACGTTGCCTTAATCTGATTGTATTGTTGATTGCAGGCTGAAGAGCTATCTGCAATATTAGTCAAATACACAAGAAGTGAATCAAGCGATGGAGAAGGAAAAGAAGTAAAGAGGTGGTATTGGCCCCTGGTGAAGTGTGTGACTGTGAGGGTGCCTAACAATGATCTTCTCCAGCATGTCACACTTGTGGATCTTCCTGGAAATGGGGACCGTAACAAGAGCAGAGACAAGATGTGGAAAGGGGTAATTTATTCACATGTAGTGCTGTTTATTGTGTCTTACTCTGTTATCTGGAAACTCAACAGTGCTTTTTACAAGGCACTGATAATTGATTATTCATTATTGACTTGTTATTACGTCCCTTCAGGTTGTTGGAAGTTGCTCTACTGTGTGGATTGTGACTGAAATGAAACGAGCAGCAGCAGAGGATGAAGCCTGGGACATCCTGAAAAATACCTGTAGCCTCATCGGAAATGGTGGCGAGTGTCAGCACATCCACTTTATCTGCACCAAGTCTGATGAAATTGGAGTTTTGGATGATCGGTAAGTGATTTAAGGTGCCAAAAGTAAAAAGTTAAATATAATATCCTAATTAAACATTAAGGCATATGGTGGCCAAGAGCTAAACAGGAAAACACAAGCAAATGCATATAAATTGTTGCAGCACAGGTACTGGTAGCATGGGTGGGTTATGAGACAAAGGGCCCCTGGGCACAGATATGCAAAGGAAACTCAATGCCCCAACACCTGTTTTACGTATGAGCAGGACAAACAGACTTTGAGGTGGTTTTGGCTTTTTGTTGATGTTGTTTATCTCCCTGTAGTCAAGGTCATTTTGTGTCATCTTGTGGTTGTTTTGTGTCTCTTTATAGTTGTTTTGCATCCCTCTGTGGTCTGTTTGTGTATCTTTGTGGTCAGTATGAATCTTCCTGGTCAGTACATGTTGATTTGAGTGACATTTTGCAGGTGAAGGCCAGAGGGGCCCCTGGGCCTGTGCCTGGTAGGCCCATTCAGTAATCCATCCATGACTGTTAGCATACTTTGTTGTTAGTTCAGGGGCAGGGGTTTTCAAAATCTGAAACTGTGCCTCCAAAACAAGTCAAATTGCGAAAACATACAGTACAGGCCAAAAGTTTGGACACACCTTCTAATTCAATGCATTTTCTTTATTTTCATGACTATTTACATTGTAGATTCTCACTGAAGGCATCAAAACTATGAATGAACACATGTGGAGTTATGTACTTAACAAAAAAAGGTGAAATAACTGAAAACATGTTTTATATTCTACTTTCTTCAAAATAGCCACCCTTTGCTCTGATTACTGCTTTGCACACTCTTGGCATTCTCTCCATGAGCTTCAAGAAGTAGTCACCTGAAATGGTTTCCACTTCACAGGTGTGCCTTATCAGGGTTAATTAGTGGAATTTCTTGCTTTATCAATGGGGTTGGGACCATCAGTTGTGTTGTGCAGAAGTCAGGTTAATACACAGCCGACAGCCCTATTGGACAAATGTTAAAATTCATATTATGGCAAGAACCAATCAGCTAACTAAAGAAAAACGAGTGGTCATCATTACTTTAAGAAATGAAGGTCAGTCAGTCCGGAAAATTGCAAAAACTTTAAATGTGTCCCCAAGTGGAGTCGCAAAAACCATCAAGCGCTACAACGAAACTGGCACACATGAGGACCAACCCAGGAAAGGAAGACCAAGAGTCACCTCTGCTTCTGAGGATAAGTTCATCCGAGTCACCAGCCTCAGAAATGGCAAGTTAACAGCAGCTCAGATCAGAGACCAGATGAATGCCACACAGAGTTCTAGCAGCAGACCCATCTCTAGAACAACTGTTAAGAGGAGACTGCGCGAATCAGGCCTTCATGGTCAAATAGCTGCTAGGAAACCACTGCTAAGGAGAGGCAACAAGCAGAAGAGGTTTGTTTGGGCCAAGAAACACAAGGAATGGACATTAGACCAGTGGAAATCTGTGCTTTGGTCTGATGAGTCCAAATTTGAGATCTTTGGTTCCAACCGCCGTGTCTTTGTGAGACGCAGAAAAGGTGAACGGATGAATTCCACATGCCTGGTTCCCACTGTGAAGCATGGAGGAGGAGGTGTGATGGTGTGGGGGTGTTTTGCTGGTGACACTGTTGGGGATTTATTCAAAATTGAAGGCACACTGAACCAGCATGGCTACCACAGCATCCTGCAGCGACATGCCATCCCATCCGGTTTGCGTTTAGTTGGATAATCATTTATTTTTCAACAGGACAATGACCCCAAACACACCTCCAGGCTGTGTAAGGGCTATTTGACCAAGAAGGAGAGTGATGGAGTGCTGCGGCAGATGACCTGGCCTCCACAGTCACCGGACCTGAACCCAATCGAGATGGTTTGGGGTGAGCTGGACCGCAGAGTGAAGGCAAAGGGGCCAACAAGTGCTAAACACCTCTGGGAACTCCTTCAAGACTGTTGGAAAACCATTTCAGGTGACTACCTCTTGAAGCTCATGGAGAGAATGCCAAGAGTGTGCAAAGCAGTAATCAGAGCAAAGGGTGGCTATTTTGAAGAAAGTAGAATATAAAACATGTTTTCAGTTATTTCACCTTTTTTTGTTAAGTACATAACTCCACATGTGTTCATTCATAGTTTTGATGCCTTCAGTGAGAATCTACAATGTAAATAGTCATGAAAATAAAGAAAACGCATTGAATGAGAAGGTGTGTCCAAACTTTTGGCCTGTACTGTATATATACAACATAGGGAAATTGAGACACTGCTCAATTGAATTACTTCCAGTTAATTAGTTAATTGGATTCATAGTGTAACCTAGACTGTCTTTTAGTCCGTGCATGGTAGGTCAGCTGAATATGAAAACACTTGATATTTCTCGACAGGCTGGAAGCCAGTTTAACATATATAGAACATAAAGTTCCTAATAATAGCTTGATAAATAAAGTACTAGAAAAAGAAAGAAGAAATACTGATGGTACTATTAAGTACTATTAGTAGCAGTAGCTGAGTCATTATTATGTACTGCCTACTACAAGTATTGCAAACTTTATGCAATACATAGTACATGTACTACAGGTACTGAGCACTGTGTGTGTATAATATTGTATGTATCTACAATATGTTACAATATGTATTTAACATTCATAATCCCAAAAGTAGCAACAGTAGTATTAGCAGTAAAGGCTGTAGTATATGATAGATGGAAAACAATGATATATAATGTTTACATGTTCTTTAAAATGAAGTTTCAGCTACTGTCCTCTGAGACACACTAACATGTCTGTGAGTTTGTGCGTCAGTGGCCATTGCTATGATAATTAATTAGGAAGGCCAATCAGCAGCTCAGAGCAGGCAGCTGTTTTAATGGAGTTGAAACCTCTCAAACACCTAATTTTCCTGCCAAAACCATGAGTCCAATCATCAAGATATGGATACCACCAGAGAGAGGAGATCCTCCCGAACGAGCAGATGTCTTCTTTGTGTTTGTGGTGTCAACAATGTGATCATGGTTGCAGGTTAGAGAATTGGTACCCCCAGCTCTTTTCAAGAAATTTCTCATCTCAGTTTACATAGGAGTGAATGAGAAAAAAAGGCTCTCTCTTTGCTTAGAGGCTCAGTGAGCCAAATGTGTAAGTGTGTGTGATTCCAAGGACACATTTTTGTGACTGTCACAAATTTTCCTACATTTTTATGTATAAGTTGTATATGTCGAATAAAAAATTCTGGTAGTAAGAGCGAGATGTTCAGAAAATTTCAAGGAGATCTTCCAGATCCTCCACACTCTAGCGATGATGGTACCACTCCAGCTCTGTCCCATAGTCTCATGAGCCATTTAAAGTTTGAATAATTTTTCCACATGAAAGTATGGTGATTTGGTGTGGCCTCAAAGAGGAGCAATTTTAAGTTGATTTCTTGACGATCTCCAATCACTTTGAATGGAAAATTCTACACAGTTTTTTGGCATATTTCATAAAAAAAAGGCTGGGTGATTGTTTGAGAAAAGTCATAGCACACAATTTTCCACGTTTTGATCTACTTTTTGCAAATGTATTGGCAACTCTGTGGGGCAAGTAGTTTACTTGGCTTAAAATCAGTTCTTTCAAGGAAATTCCTTTAGAAACAACAACTACTTGTAAACTCAACACAATTAACTAAACTAAAGAAGCAGTCTCTAAGCTTTGTCTTTTTTTCCCCTAAAATGATGACCAAAAAAACAAGTGTTTTATCCTGAGATGAGTGAAGACCACTGTGCAAATTGGAATTTCAGTTGTAATTTCTTCAAATACTGTATGAGGTGCCACTTCATAAAATTTTTTTTCTTACAGTTCAACAAATGCTGTTCGTGCTCGCATACTTCAAGACAACATGCAAGCCAAGGACACAGTGAACAAAGATTTCAGAAAACTCAAGGAGGTTAAGGTGAGTTTAATAGACTGACAGAAAATGTAACACGACAATTTTCTACAATTGCAAGCCTGATGTGAAATCAAACCCTTTTATCAGAAACATTTCAGTGATGAATGTTTCAAAGTCTTCACAGTGAGCTCACAAGAGTTTCGTCAGCAACAACATCTGACGCCAGAGGAAACTGGTAGGTGACGTCTCATACTGTATATGAGCACTCTATGGATAACTGAAAATGTACAACAGCTCCAACACGTTTTGTTTTAGTTTACTTTCACCACTTTAACTAAAACAAAAATAACTAATAGAATTTTGACATTTGAATTTAAGTATGTAGTTTAAGTATGTAAGATGTAATCTGATTTTTTCACAGAAATACCCAGACTTCAGGAATTCCTGCAAGAGCTCAATGACTGTCACTCAGAGACATTAAACTATGTGTCAGGAGCTCATGGGATCCTCTCTCTGATTCAAGGGGCCAGAAGTAGAGCAGGGGTAAGTTGTTCCCAATGAGGAGAGAAAGTAAAGGTGCTGCAGCATCTTTTGCGGAGCTCTCTGACTCAGAAAGGCGCTGGTGCCGTTACTGTCGCTCCCTGTCAGGCAACCGATCATATTTTAGATGGGGCAGGACTCTTCACCTTGGTAACCAAGAAAATGCAGGAAAAGCTTGTTCTGGCCGTGTCCATCTATCCCAAGCTGAGGAGGCAGAGGCCTGTTTAATAAAGTGTACCAACAAAAGTGAGGATTTAAGTCCTGAACCTAAATGAACTAAGCCTGTGAGAAAGTCAATGGTAAAGTCATTGTACATTGTGTTCTTGGTTTTCAGGCTCATTACAATGAATCACTGGGCATTCTTTGGTCAGGACATTACAGCTCAATGACACTACAACTCTCACTGGGAGTCTACCTACCAAAATGAGCCATCATCCCTGATGCTCTCTGGAATGGTTTTATTTTTTAATTTATTTATTTCTTCATTGCTATGATTTTCAAATATATATTTATATTTTATGAGGGCCTCCATATTTGAATTTTTTTAATTGTATTTAAAATGTGTTTGTTAGATAAACTGCACCATTCACCAGTCATTGTTTTCCAGTCGGGTCAGTGTTACAGGAACTGTGGTTATTAATCAACAACTCAGACAGTTAGCAGGCCCTGGTCCAGGTTATTTTCCCCACATAAGTTGCCATAGTAACTGAGGCTGAACTATGTTGAATTTGATTTATGGAACTGAATAAACTGAAAATGAGTCAGACTAACCGAAACCAGCCTGGCTTATTTGGTAAACTTGTTTTAATGGAATGGGCCCTTGATCAGCTGGGCACTGAATTTTGCTGGTGAGTGTTGTATTTTATCACCATACATGTTTTAAGCTTGTTGTTAGCTGTGTAGTCTGTCCACGTGTGGGGAACACTAATTTGATGAGGTGCTCCCCAGCGGCCTGCAAGCGCTTTTCTGACAGAGAAAAACACTTTAAGAACACAAGCCCTAATGAAACTTCTCTCATTGTCTTTGTGATTAATATGGACAGGAAATAATGTTTAAGTAAGTCAGCTTATATTAATGCTTGCAAAAGACAGACTTCTGGCACGCAGATGTCAAAACACAATTTTACAGTTCACCATACAGAAGTTTTAGTCATCGAGATTGTCGATTTACAGAATTTTTGACGTTCGTAGAAGCTGCATAACAACAGTAATTAATCGAGCCCAAACAGCGCTGAATTTTTGGGGCTGATTCCTACATTGTGTTCTGTTAAAAATAAACTTTTTATATCGGTGCATATTGGACAGCATATAAGCCGATACCGATACATCTATGATAGGCAGATAAAATCATTCCGGCTCTAGTAATTAAAGGGTGGCCATTACTCTGCACAAACTGAATTTCATGAATAAATAAATAATTAATATTGTCCTCAAAGAAAAATCAAATCAGGTAGCAGTATAGTTTCACTGCTTTAAATACTGAATGTGTTGTATTTGATTTCAGGCTGACAGAAACACAGATGTATGCAGAGACCTGAAAGAAAAGATGGAGCAGGAAATTGAAAAAGTCAGACAGCCCATGGAGAAGACTTATGACACCTTTGAAAGATGCCTCACTGAGGGGGTTGAAAAATCCAAAAGTTCCTGGGACAGACTCTTGAAGTCGGTCTTATATCCTCCTGTACGTATCTGAATCATAATCACATCAACACAACTGATTTTGCATCACATGTGAATTTATATCTTTAACATGTTTCTGTTTTATTTATTTATTTTTATTTTTTCAGAAAATGAATGGGAGCGCTTTTCACAGGATACTGAAGTGTGTAGTTCAGAATGGCGGCACTCACCAAAGAAAGAAAAAACCCCCAATAAACCTCAATATGAAGTTAACTTCATGCCTGACTGACAGCATTGATGAGGAATTCAAGAAGACCTTCCCGTAAGAAATGACCTCATGAAGACATAAAACCCTGTGTTGGCTAATCTTTACAAGCTATGGAGAATTAATAAATTCTGCATCATACAGTTGTACAGATTATGTAATATAATGCATTAATACTAATTATAATATCAAAACCCAAACTTGTCAACACTTCTTGTATGAAACATTTCAAACTGTTAACATGTTTCAGAAATGAAGCAAAATGTGGACCATTCAACGGGAGCATCAGCTCGTTTTCACTTGAAACAGAGAGGCTGATGAGAGAGAAGCAAGAGTACAAAGATGTCAAACTGCAACTGATATTTCTCAAGACAGAGGTAAAAGTTGACGATGGTACCGTCTTATTCATTATTCCATCATTATGCTGTTTGTACAGGTCGGGGTGATGAAAGCAGAAGTGTGAGCAAATCAACCCAAGCATCAAGTTTGTGACTGAGGACTGAAATGAAAGGCTTAATGCTGAAAAAAAGATATTTTGACCTGTTAACATATTCATAATTATTACATCGACAGACTTTATCAATACATTAAATGCTGATAGCAAGCGTATTTCTGTCAGTTAAAACTGACCCAGTGAAAAATTAACAGCTGCCGCAAAGCCGACACATCCCCAAATGTCGAAGAAGATTTTGGACCTAAGTCAACAAAAGATATGTACACCCTCACATGGTGGAAAACAGGTCCTACTCTGAAAATCAGTTTAAATATTTTACTGCTTGTCATCAAAAAGTATAATAAACAAAATTAAATGCAACACTTCTGTTTTTGTCCCCATTTCCACAGATTTAAGTTAAAGATCTAAGACTTGTTATGCACTCAGTAGATATATCTCTCAAATATCTTTCAAATCTGATTTAATGGGCACTTCTTCTTTTCTAAGATAATGCATCCACTTGATAGGTGTGGAATAGGCATATCAAGATGCTGATTAAACAGCATCATAACTACACAGGTGCTGCAAGTTTTGATGGAGCCTGTTGTTGGCATGGTGACTGCAGGAATGTCCACAAGAACTGTTGCTGGTGAACGTGGACATAAAAGTGACCTTTTATTGTGATCATCACCATTATTACTGAAACTGAAAAGATTGCAAGAGGTTTCAGCATGAAATGTTTAACATTTTGAACTGCTTGAAAACCTCTCGTGCTTGTGATATTTATGGTTTAAACATGGTTTTCTTAAAGACTAATGCCTCTTCTCCACCATCTGATCAATCACTGTATCAGGCTCTCTATCCTTCCCTCCAACTGGAAAACACCTCAAATCATCCCTGTTTTTAAATCTGAGGATCCAACCCTGGTTTCAAGTTACAGGCCAATTTCATTTCTCCTGTATTATCAAAATTATTGGAAAAACTCCTTTACAACCAACTTAGCACTCACCTTGAAAGCAATAACTTCAGTGACTTCCAGTATGGTTTCAGCTCCACCCGATCAACTATGTCTGCACTATTGATATTTACTGAGCAAATACAAATCTCACCCTACAACCTCTAACTTGTAATATGGGAGTTCCACAAGGCAGCATCTTTGGCCCCCTACTTTTTCTCCTTTACATAAATGACCTTCCAAACGTGTGTAAATATTCTAATTGTTTTCTATATGCAGATGAAACTGTAATTATTCTCTCTGACCCAAACCCCGACATCTTAAATTTAAAGCTATCATCTGATCTGAACCACTTACATGACTGGCTGAAACATAATCATTTAACTATCACTGTCAAGAAAACAGAATGTATGTATTTTCAGTTCCCTAAATAGACAATATCTACAGTATGTCTGGCCCTGTTCAGTTTTCAGATCAAACACTAACCATCACAGAAACCTACAAATATCTTGGAGTATATCTTGACTCACATCTCACTTACAGTAGACACCACATTCAGAACCTAACAAAGAAGCTCAACCAGAAACTGTACGTCTATAACAAGATCAAACCATATCTCACCCCTGCTGTTTCAGACACATACCTAACATGCAATCTTTCTCTCGAATATATCCTCATATGGTCCTGAACCACCAAGGAAAACATTGAACCCATAGCAACAATATACAACAAAGCTTACAAGATCCATGGTAACCTCCCTCTTTGGACTCATCAGCTCCTACACAACAACTCCAATCCCACACTTAGTGCACTACTTCCAAGTCACAACACAAGACAGCAACACCTCACTAGATCAGTCTCGCATGCACTTATTCCTGTACCACCTTACAAAAACAATTACGGTCAGAGATCATTTTGTCACACTCACTCAAAGTTTTGAAACAAGATCCCACACTACATCAGAGCAATACCCTCTTTTACACATTTTAAACACGTATTTCAACACCACCTGATGGAAGGACAGACCTGCAACCACTGATTTCAATCCCATATCCCATGCTACTCACTCCATTTCAGTCCACTGCTCTGCAATGTCTATGTAGCTGCCTACATTTTGTTGTTTAGCCTCTGCTAATTATTTCTGTTTGTATTTTATA
Source organism: Epinephelus fuscoguttatus (assembly GCF_011397635.1). Lineage (NCBI taxonomy): Eukaryota > Metazoa > Chordata > Actinopteri > Perciformes > Serranidae > Epinephelus > Epinephelus fuscoguttatus. The sequence continues at coordinate 24,229,018 of NC_064770.1, read as the reverse complement.
TTATAATGCGTTTTTGTTGCATAACAGGAACCTGCTGAAAACCATTTTTTTACTGAGTCAGGCCAGTTTTAATTGTAACACACAATGTTACTTTTAATTCCTTTCCTGTATTAACAAATAAATGAAATGAAAGGCACGCATGTAATGATGCTGTTTAATAGTCACCATCCTGTATAATGTCTCCTGACCTACATAATGTGATCATTCAATGACTTGTCTTGTTTTTGCATTTTGTGTGGACCCCTGGGAGAGTAGTTGTCACTGTGGCAACAACTAACGGGGATCCTGAATAAAGAATAAAGAATCTGTATAATTTGTGGTCTCTCTAAGGAAGAAAAAATTAAGACAAAACTTGACAAAATCATCCGGGAGCAAAAGAAAATGATCTACAAGAGTCTGATGGAGACAATCGAGGAAAACATGCAAGAATGCTATAAAAGTAAGACAGTAGACTGTGACATGTACAACCTGACACAATATTACTACATACCTACATTTAATGTGATTGTGCTGAAAAATTTAATTGACATAATTTAACTGTTTTATTTTAGAAGCAGCAGAAATTAGAGGAGGAGGCTCGCTGAAAAACATGAAGAGAACTATTGAGAACCATGTACAAGAATTAAAGGACATCATGTTTCAGAGGGCGAAAAATGTTATGTTGGAGCATCTGGAACACTTGATGGTTTGTCACATTTTTAAATACCTCATACAATTAATCAAACATGTGCTGCACATCTTTATGTTCATCCACAATTCTCATCTTTTACATGAAGACTTGTTCAATATTCAAGTTAAAAATCTGAAAGCTGCTTTTGCTACTAAAACACTGCAGGGACTTTCACAAACATTCAACTGTTGTTATTTATCTGAGACAGAAACATACAAAAGATTATGTAGTTAATATAGCTGCATTTGTAATTGTATTTGCATTTGTGGTGCCTCCTGGTGGTCATTTTGAATAGAACTTTCAGGGTATGTTTCAGGTATGTACATTGACATATTCTGCAAGTTTCATGATCAGCCCAAGTGTTGTTGAGGTTTGGTCTATTTGTGTACTGAGCTACGTCCCTTTTGAAGTTCATTGGTCAGTATCTTCTAAACAATCAGATATCAGAAGATTTTGATAAATCTTGATAAGCTCGGTCTGATAATGATCCACAGAAAATTTGGTACAAATCAGACCCATGGTTTAGGAGGAGATGTCAGAAATGTGTTTTCCTAAAAAACCTTGTGTTTTGGTGCCCCCCTTTTGAGCAATTTCAAAATAATTTTACACACTTACTTCAACATTATTATTTAACATATCCTGCACGTTTTGTAATGATTGGACGAAAAGCCATTTTGATTTATAGCATGATTAATGTTATGCCACGCCCATTTTTTCTTGCATTTGTGTGCTCCCTAGTGTTTGATTTAAATGAAACTTTCATGGTATGTTGCTGGCACCACTTTAGGCATTTCCTGCAAGTTTTGTGTTGATTGGCTCAACGGTTATGGAGTTAGGTCTATTTTTGTGCTGAGCCATGCCCCCTCTATGGTTCATTGTGTCAGTATCTCAAAACACCATGAGATATCAAGAAGCTTTTCAGAACTGTTGACATGCTTGGTCCAGCGATGATCCATAGAAAATTTGGTACAAACTGGACCAACGGTTTACAAGGAGATGTCAAAAAATGTGTTTTTCAAAAAAATTCAAAATGACTAAAAATCTTACCTGCTGACTCTAATAGGTTTTGAGGCTTTTTTGTAGGACACACTGAGCTGGACTTGTGAATCACGTTTCAAGCCAATCCCACTCACGATGTAGGAGTTATAATTATTAAAGTTAACCTTTAATTATAGTGGCCCCATCAGGCTGCTTGGAGTTATATTTCTTAGGCAGCAATTGCACACAACATCCAGTCATTGGAGAAAATTTGCTTGGTCTACGATGCACCATCTCACAGGAATTTGCAAAAAGAAATCACAAGAAAAATAATAATAAAAATAATGATAATCGTAAACTGATACAAAAACAAGAAGGTTTTAGCCCTTTGAGCTTAAACCCCCCATTAGCCAATATGTCCAGTCTGAGCTGCCCTCTGAACACACATCTAAACAGTTCATTCATGTTAGATTTAGTTCATCTTGAACACAATATTTGGCTGTGTGAGTGAAGAGTGATGAAGAATTTGTTAATTTAGGTGCTGATCCTGGGGGAACTGAACACAATGCAGGAATCAATCGAGCTGTCACTCAATACAGATGGTGACTCAATCCCAGGTAAATGGACAATGCGCTCTCATCCCAACTTGTCAAATACCGCTGTTTTGTCAGTGGATCACAACGTCAAAATATGACGTGCTAGGTAGCCTCCTGTGTTGGTTTTGGACGTTCACGGACAGCGTCTCTTTTGACACTTATTACATACATTGTGTCTTTTTTAAATACATTTCCATTTTCTCAGGAAACTGTACAGCTCTGCTCATAACATGCATACAGCCTTTTTCAAAATAAACTTAAAGGGAAATTTCGGTTTATTTCAACCCATCTCCTATTGTCCTAAATTTGTTTCAAGTGACTAGTGACATAGAAATAATAGTGAGCATGTTACCCGTTAGCCTAGATACAGCCGGGGCGCACCTAGTAGCATCAGACCTGTTAAAACGTAATTGAACAGGCATCCTTTCAAGTGCAAAGTTAGTCCACTAAACAAGCTTTTTTCCCACAAAGACCGCCTGATATCGTTAGGATACATGTCAGAGAACATATAGAAAACAACATGTAAATGTGTTGTCTTACCTTACCGGTGTGGTGCCATGTTAGCTCTGCTTTCCAAAGCGCGGCCGAAATATATCTCGCGAGCTCTAGATAAAGCCCAGCTGGATACTACTCCAGGTGGAGGTGTCTCGTCCTCGGTCACATCCAGATCTTGAAAATAAGGCTGCAACCGGTCCCATTCCTTGCAACAGAGGCATTCCTCCTCTGTGGGGAAGCTCTTCTGTTTACCATCTAGCTCTGCTTTCCAAAGCGCGGCCGAAATATCGTGAGAACAAGAGCCTGAAAAGTTCATTCATTTATTTTATAAAAGATTTATAGAATAATGGCTGACTTTTTGCCAGACTTCGACTTTGTGGAGGAGGAATTTGATTTTGCAGAGTTTGATGGCCGCCCTTATTTATTTGAGTCAGAATACACTGACGAAGAGCTTCCCCACAGAAAGGAATGCCTCTGTTGCAAGAAATGGGACCGGTTGCAGCCTTATTTTCAAGGTCTGGATGTGACCGAGGACGAGACACCTCCACCTGGAGTAACGTTAGTATCAAGCTGGGCTTTATCTAGAGCTGGCGAGATATAGTTTGGCCGCGCTTTGGAAAGCAGAGCTAACATGGCACCACACCGGTAAGGTAAGACAACACATTTACATGTCGTTTTCTATATGTTCTCTGACATTTATCCTAACGATATGAGGCGGTCTTTGTGGGAAAAAAGCTTGTTTAGTGGACTAACTTTACACTTGAAGGTTGCCTGTTCACTTACGTTTTAACAGGTCTGATGCTACAAGGTGCGCCTCGGCTGTATCTACGCTAACGGCTAACATGCTAACTATTATTTCTACGTCACTAGTCACTTGAAACAAATTTAGGATGATAGGAGATGGGTTGAAATAAACCGAAATTTCCGTTTAATACATAGGTAAAACACCTTGCTTTTGGTTTATTTCATCAAGGTTAGGCAACAAAAGCATGTAGTTAGGTTTACAAAAAACACCATGGTTTGTCTTAAAATAAGTACGGTATCCCAGCAACTACATTTTTAATAACTCCACTGAGCTTTGGTTTCACACGGACAGTGAACTACCAGGTGTTTATTTTTTCCCATTCACCCTCTCACCTGCCCTATAGGGACTGCCCTATTGGCTCTTTATACTGCGGCAGTTGCCAGCAGCATCAGAAATAGCCGCCGCCCAGTGCGTATCATACCTCCGCAAAAGGTGCCTCTATATGTCTGTATCTGTTTCCAAAGTCACTGACAAAGTGGTGGTATTTGACGAGTTGGGAGTGAGAACAAGCCGAAATGGAACATTTAAAAATAAAAATATGTTAATCACTAAAATACTGTAAAAATCTAATTGAAATGAATAAGTCACCACATTTCCAACCATTTAATAATTGATAGTGCACTGGTGAACAATATGTTTTGTTTTGGGGGTTTTTGTAGACGTTTCAGTGGAGCTCCAGATGGTGAAGAACCACTATGATGAACTGATGAAAAGCCCAAATTAAGAATCACCATCGATGCGGTAAAACTGTTGTTAAAACGTCCACATAATTCTTTGACTATGAACTGTTCTGAATAATGCTAACAATGCTTTTAATTATACTAGTGCTGATCCACCCATCCCAGCAACCCATTCATGACGTGTGCATAGGTAAGTTTTAGTGAAACTCATGATCAAAGTCAATGATGGCAGAGAGGATATGACAGCCCTGCTGTAATTCATTACTGTTCAATGTCACAACTTCACTGTTTGTTTCTCTGGTGGACGTTTCAGGTTTGCTCAGTGGAGAGAATCAGCAGATGCCTGATCACCCACTGAAGGTCCCTGTGGGCACACCGATCCCTCAGAGACATGACACCTCTGGATTTGATCTCAACCATTTTTGTCAAGTTATCGTATCCCTGTTCTTTTTGAGTTTTTAATGTACTTTGAGTTTGCTTGTTGTTGTGTATTACATGCAGAGAGACATTTTTGCTTTCAAGTGATTATAGATCAGAGGCAGAAAGAAAATGTGGTGAGAAGGGTGGAGGGAGCTGGATTCAAACCAGAGACGTTAGCCCCTTTTCCACCAAGCAGTACAGTAAAGTTCAGTTCAGTACGTGTTTTTTTATCATTTCCACTGTGAAAAGTTGTGGATGGTACCAATGGAACCGTTCTGTACCGTCCCCATTTTTGGTCCCCCCTCTGTTGGGGTACCTAGCACACAGATCTGGTACTAAAAGGTGGAGCTGTGAACACTGAAGTCTGTTGATTGGTCAATAGTGGACGGTCACCCTGCTCAGGGCTGAGTTGTGGCTGGTTTTGAAGCTCCTGTAACCACTGTTCATACCGTGGAGAGTTTTATTAGACTGTAACTATAAAATGAAAGCATGTGTTGCTGCCTCTCGCAGCAGCTGGAATCGGAGAAAAAAATAACTTCATTCACTAGGCCGACTACCGGCGACTTTTAAGGTGGAACATTAAAGGCCCAAAGATACTCGAGCGTACTATAAGTGGACCGGACTCCGCGAGGAATGTCTGCAGTCATTCGGGCTTCCATAGTCGAGTGCACTTCCGCATTGTAGTTTCCTGTAAAAATGTCCGTGAACAATTCCTACGATGTGAAAAATACATGCCGGGCAGTCACTGGTGCGTGGAGCGGTGGTAAAATCTGAGCTTTGTGCGCACAGGGCTTGCGGACGTCCGCTTTGAGTCCGCGTGGACCTCCGCGGAGTCCGTTCAGCGTACGTTCCACCCGAGTATGTTTGGGCCTTAACTTGTAATGTTACTCAATGCATGAGCTGACGACTTGAATCAACACACCTTAAATGCCACTGTGACAACTTTGACCATTACTTTAGTCTTTCTATGACATACACTTTTAGTAATGAGTGGATCTTCAAATGTTTATATGTATTAATTTTGGTGGGGTTATGTGACAGAATATATCCCAATCCTCACTCTGAGATAAAAAGCATTGTGGAGCGTTGTTCCTGTGGGCTCCAGCAACACTAAACCCCTGAGCTTGCCTGAGAAGGACTAAATACACAAACCCGCTATTTTTAAATATCCCTTGGAGCGAGACTCTCACTGCAGCCTGTTTTATTTTGTTCTGAAAATGTCAGTGTGCAGCCTCGTTCTGTGGACGATAAAGTAGGTGCAGACATCCATCTGTGTCAATGGAAATACAGTGAGTGCTGGACGGAGCAGTGAGTGACAACAACCCCGCCCACATTTAAGAGTACTGTTTGCAGTTGACACTCTAGGGTCTAGGTACCATGTCTGAAGGGTTACTTTGGTTCCAAAGATACTAAACTGAAAGTGTTTGGTGGAAACGGGGCTATAGTGGTTTTTATGGTGCGGGTCTAACCCACCAGTGTACTATGATCTCCCAGAGACTTTTTGTTTTTCACAATTAAACATGTTTTTCTTCTTTTTGAATATGTGCATGTTTTTTCCATGTTTTTTTAAAAATTATATTTGTTTAACGTTGAATGATTTTAACGATATTTTGGGTGTCTCACTTAAACCTTGAACCTTCATTACAGTACATGCTGTGAGTTAGATCTGACACAGACTTTTCAAAGAGTGATCTTGATGTTTTTCTTTCATGTTCAAGGACAAAACTGTTGCTTACTGCAAAATAATGATTTGTGTATGTCTTCATTCATATATAAGAAGTAGAGAGAACTAGTTTAGATTATAGTCATAAACTAGCGTATTTGGCTTTTTGTTATTTACTCAACAACTGCTCTGTTTTAATCCACATTGATTTTAAATGCATAAATGTGTGTGATATGGTATACTGTCTAATACACCTCAATAAAGTTTTGTTTTGTGAATGCCACATGTAGTTTGAGTTCTTTGTGGTTGATGTTGATTTATATTAACATTAATTTTGACTGTAAGATAAACAACAGATTTTCCAACATTGTTCTTGTCTTAATCCTCTAACTGAAAACTCTAAAAGTTCTTACCTAAAGCTAAGTTTCCTGACATAAAGCTACATTACAGTACCCAAGCTCTGACAGTAACAGACACCACAAATGCTATCTATCTGGTGTCCAAGTAGTTGTTGTAAATATATTGTCCTTTGGTAAATTATACCACAGTACGTTAGACATTATAATAGGCTTGTTCACATAGTCTTGGTGTTTGTGAAACAGAGCATGTCAGTGTGTAAAGATTGTGTAATTCTGCACGGTCATTATCAGCGTCACTTTTGTTTCCCTCTCATCAGTCAGTGCACTCCCAAAGATTCATCACCACTCTTAACAAACCATCTTTCACTTCTTTGGCTGATCTGGTATGCCTTGAGGTTAGCTCCTCTTTGGGACAGACGGTTGAATCCTTTCTGTGTGAGTTTGGGTGTGTGCACGGTGAGTAAGCTGCTGTTGATGCTGTGTGCCAGCAAGTTTTATGACATGTCTCACCATGCCTTTGTAACTTTGTTAGAGGTAACCCTCCCCACAGTGACTGAGGCAATCAGCCTCAACCAAACTGTTATGATTTTCACCTCTCACATTTACCTGGAATAGGTGTGGTTGGGTGGAGGCCCGATGTTACACCTTCTGGTCGTACAGACACAGAGCCCATTTCACCAGCAGTAAGTAAGACAGTTTGAACACTAGATCAAGTGTCCTATATTAATTATTTGCTACCCAAAAGCTGAAGGTTTGTGCCTTGTTAGACATTAACATTGTTATTCAAAAATGTTGCTTTTGGTCCTTATTTTGGAAAATAGAGAAAAAGATGTCCACACAGTCCGGGTGCTGTTCATTTCCAAAGATTCTATTATACAGGAAGACATGTCAGTTTAGCTTCTGTCCTTATAATGATTGCTCTTAATGTCCAACCAGGCTCAGCTGGGGTGTGTTATTAATTTCTGATTAATGGTAATGGCCGGTAACAATGCATCTAAGACTATTTTTGTGAGAGTCAAAAGGACAGGTCAGCAGAAAGCTTTCTTCTTAGAGGACATCAGGTGTAAATGTGAGTATGTGGATGGTTGGCTTGTGCCTGTAGCAAACACTTAAGAGAGATATTAGTCCTACTGTGTCGGCTTAAATCGTGAATGACAATCAGTGTTGTGTGTGATTACTGATTGTTTTATCCTGTGTAGTGTGTCAGAGCACACTTTAAAAAATGATTCATAGGGCTAGTGGATAACACTTAAAATAAAGAAGTTTTAAAAAGCATTACAAAAAATATGTTTTTTACATTAAAGTTAACAACTTGTTTTAAGAAGTTGGTCAAATTGAAAACATATTTACCATTTTTGAGTTGGGTTGAATAAAAGTAAATAAATTACAATGTCTCTTTGACCACTAAATATCACCTTAAATATCACCAACTTTTGGTTCTGCTTGTTTTTCGAGGTCAAAGCAAATCACAGTAGTTGTACTAAACTAATTCAGTTTGTCAAATTATAAAGACTCATAGGATTGGCTCACTAATGAGAGTTGGAACTACTTAAAAAAATGTGTGCAAATTGTTACCTTCATTTTTAAAAGTTGAACCAGTGAATTTTTTTGAAAGTGTAGACGACAACCAACATTGTGTCGGGGATGCCTCATGATGTCCCAACAGGAACATGAGTATGTTTCTATTGGAACGTCATGAGGCGACCACTCCCATCACAGCCATGACTTTGACCAAAAGACTTTGACTTTGCTGTTGTGGACTATTGTAAACATGGCATAGCCAAAGAGGAGCGATGTAGGTGCTGCTGTGAGGTGGGATTGTGAAATGGCAACAACACCCCAGACTTTTTGATGTTTCCTCGAGGGACTACCACAACAGAGTGAAAAGGAAAATTCTGGCATGAAATAGCAAAGGCACTTCAGCAACCCAGTGGGGGAGCTTTTACTGTCAAACATTGGCAGGAACTTGACAAGAGTGCAGCAACAACGACAAGAACCTTCTCCTCCCGTCCTGTCCTTTTACAACTGGTGAAAAGTAGTACAAAATATACATTTCCTCAAGTCCAGCACCTAAGTACAGTTTTGAGATTTTATTACTACTTCCTTCTAATGTTATTTACTTTATACTTTAACTCCACTTCGTTTCAGAGGGGAATATTGTACATCTTCCTCCAGCACATTTATCTGACAGCTGCAGTCACTAGTTGCTTTTCAGATGAAGAATGTATATTTAAAACAGGATAAACTCATTAAATGTGATGTTCAGGATTAAACCAGTGGTTCCCAGCCTTTTCAGCATGTGCCCTCTTATTAAACAGTTCCTCCCTTGTCATGTTTAGAACAAAGACTCTAAAACTCTGAGTTGTTAGTTTAACCAAAGAGACATTTCCCATCTAACCTTCTCAGATGATCCAGTTTAAACAACAGATCAAGGCCCAGAGGGATAACCATAAACTTGTGTGTGTTGTGGGGGGGAGGGGAACTCTGTAGCGCTGACTGTGTGCAGGGCGTGTATCTATTTGCCATAAGAACTTATAACCAGAGTTGAAGGGAGGCTGTACCACTAAAAGATTCAGTGCCAGTTTGCAGTACCAGGAAGAAGCAACAGCAGCTGCCGGACTAAACCAGTTTGGTAAAGTTGGAAAGATAATCATCAAAATTGCAGAGAATTGTGAAGTCTGCACGAAGTCCCCTTGTGGGCTGGATGAATTGTAGCTTTGAACAGTCATTTTAGGCGGGATCGTCGTGTCCTCCTCCAGCCCATTCATCTTCAGTCACCCAGATGTAAGTACGCTAACCTCAATGCATTACATTCACAGCTAAATATATTACTGAGAGACTAAGTTTAACTGTTAAATACTATGTAGTGGCCTAGTGTGCTGTTTTGACATTCATTTACTATAGATTTAATATTCAACATGTTAATATACTCCAATCCTGCATCCTCCAAAGAGTACTTCTGCCTGCCTGCCTAATAAACCTGCTGAACTAAACATATTATCAATCATTTTTTATTAAATTTGCTTCTGTTCGTACAGTGCCATTTCAATCAGGCGAGATTCCTTTTTTATAGTAGAAAGAATGTTTAATATCATGTGCACATAAGGATGAAAAAATGTGGAAAGTCTTTAGACCCCATGGAGATGGTATGAGTTAAGGAAGGTGATGAATCCATAGTTGAATAGGGAGGTGGTGAAGATAGATGAGAGGAAGATGGAGAAGTGCTGATAATCTGGATGATACGATGGGTGGAGGTGAATGGGGTGGAGGAGGGTGTGAAGATTCTGTCTAAAATAACGGCTGACAGCAGCAGAGGAGAGAGCAGATTCACAAGTTTGCAGTGGTTTTGCTGATAGAGATCGTGGCAAAGTTTGATTGGATAACTAGAAGAGTGAACACCCATAGTGAGCTGACAGGAGGAAGCAGTGGGAGCGGGATGGAGAGAAAAGAAATCTTCCTGATTGAACTTAAACTGAGCTTCATTTATTGTTCCTGTTGGTGTAATTTAAAGTGCTTTATCAAGATAATCCATATCAGGGCTTGATTTCTATCACAACTGTCTGCTCTCAATAGTTGTTTAAAGAGACACTGACAAAGCTTAAATGTTTGTCTAAAATGGGATTTTTTAAAACAATGATTATTCCCACAGGAGCATATAAGCCACCAGATCTGTCAGTTTATCTGAGCTAAAGATTCAAATGGGTTTTATTGTGATAAAAAAGGTCTTAACACAAATATTCATATGCAGTATTTGTATCCTATCTCTGTATCTCTATAAAAAATTAAGTTACGCCATATGCAGCCTCCATTCCAGCTTCGTCATTGTCTGCTACTAATGTTAACAGTGGAATTTAAGCTGCTCTGCAAGCTCTGCACAGCAAGTACAAAGAGCAAAAGAGGAAGTGCAGGTTTCCTGTGATCTGAATTTATGGAGTTGTCTCTCAATGAACTTTGCTCATACAGCTCACTATTAAACCTTCCAGCCTACATGTTGTGCAGTACCTTTTTGTTGGCAGCCATTTTGTAGATGTGCCGGTTTTGTTGTTGCCGTGTAGTGATTTTTGAACATCATTTTTTCCTTACCTTACAGTTGCAGTTCTTGGTCATGGGTGATTTTATTTGGAAAACATTGACTGACTGGGGTCTCAGTAGTTTAATAAAAACATTTGGAGGTAAGGTACTACCATGCTTATTTGCTGGACACATATATTAAACAATGTTAATATGACCTACCAATACTGAAAGCATCTAATGATACTGACATTAAAATGCTGCAGCATTGTTTTGCAGTACAGCGCTAACATGTTATTGACAGACACAGTTTTTAGGAAAGGGAGAAATCATTGTTGACAAATCCTGGCAATTCTTGTCTGTGTTTGGTGAGTAAAAAGAGTAAAAAACATTTTCACACAATCAGAAGAGGCACACTGATCGAGACGAATAACTGCTGCTGAGTAGCATCTTGTGGGTTATTGAGGTGATGATCTCAGTGCAAGCAGCACTGGAAAAGACTGAAAGTAAAGTGACAAATAGTTAAAATACAAGAAAATCAATTTGCATTGAGCTCACACAACCATGCTATTAGCTCTATGAGGCTGTAATGCTCTTGAAATAATTACTCATAAAAATATGTTTCTGCAGCAATTTGAAATTTCTTCTCATTTTTGCACAAGTATGATTCAACAAATATTTTCTAATTACAGATCACGAATTTGACGAGGAAAGTTTTTTTTGTCTCGATGACGACAAAATCGAGAAATTGATTCCAAAAATGGGACCCATGCTAAAATTCAAGCGCAGATTCAGGTTGTTAAAGGTAATTTCTGCACTGTGAAGACAATATACACACAATATATACATGTATTTGGTCTTATCAATCCCAATCATATAGATACATTCATAGAGAGCATGAGTTTTTGATGTTTTGATGAAGAAGTATATCTCATAGACAACAACAGAATTTATTAGAATTTTATAAAATATCTTTACTGTAATAGATTTCCAACTATTAGGAACAAAACACAGCAAATCCAGAAACAGTTGATTTTTCTGCTCAAGTAATTGGGATACAGATTTATATAATTTACTATCATCTATGGCATTTATTCTGTACAAACGTTTTCAATGGCCTTACATTAGTATTTCCTCATTAAGTATTACTTTTGTCTACAGTGTCAACGGGAGAATGAAGAAGCAGCTTCTTCAGCTCAGGTAAAGTATGACACTGAATTTCACATGTAACCAGTGAATGTGTCTCTATCTTATCTTATCTTAATGACATAAACTCTGTCTGTGTGTGTGTGTGTCTGTTCCACGTTTTTCTCCTCACTGACTTGGTCAATCCATGTGAAATTTGGCACAGTGGTAGAGGGTCATGGGAGGATGCGAATGAAGCAATATTACATCAATTGGCCAAAGGGGGGCGCTATAGCAACTAGGGGTGTAATGATTCATTTTTACAACGATTCAATTCATATCATTTTCCATGGTTCCGATTCGATTCAAGAACGATATTTGGCTCATCTAGAACTATATGATTCGATTCGATTCGATTCAAGGGCTAGAAATCGATTCAGTAACTTTTTTTGTTTTGCCAAAAACTGAACCAGTGTGACTGTGAAATACATACCTGAATACTGTGGACAGTGCAGGGGAGTTTTTTCTTGAAAGAGAATCAGGGAATAATTAATTTTGGATATAAATAAGTAAACACAACGATTAATGGCAAAAACATTCACCTTTTATTAAATACTATAATTATCACAAGTTCAGAACCTGCTGATCAAAAGACAAAAAAGTGTGATCAACATTCCTCCAGGCTGAATTACAACTGAACAGTAGGTTTCCCTGCTACTTCTCTTGTGATTTTCAATCAGTATAAGAGGAGTACAATAATACACAAAAATAAAGTGCAACCTATTAGGTTGAATGGACAGTCGGTTTCCCTGCTACTTCTGTCATTTTACTCAATATAAAAGGAGTACAATAATATACAAAAATAAAGTGCAACCTTACCTATCAGGTTGAATGGACAGTAGTTTTCCCTGCTTCTTCTCTGTCATTTTACTCAGTCAGTACACATTTGACAGACAGCCACCGACTTGTCCAGAACACCTCCTTTTTCGCAGAAACCAAAGTGTTTCCACACACTCAACTTCAAATTTGGCTTGAAAATCTCCAGCTCATCCGCCTCCTCTTTGCTGTTAGCCATGCTTTGTTTTGTTTTGAGTCGGCACTACCGGCACATGCTGATAACGTCACACTCAGGGAGAGTGAAGAGAATCGAGCAACTTTACGATTAGAAGTGATAAAAATACATGTATATAACGTTGTCATGCTTAAATACAACGCACAAATGCTTAATAATCGATATAATCGATTTTTGACCTTGTAAATAGATTTCACAGCAATATCGTCATCAGTGAGGGACAACTTGCCAAAGCTCTATCGATGCAGTTAGATTGTAGGAAAATAAATCGATACATCGATGTAATCGATGAATCTTTACACCCCTAATAGCAACCGACTGAAATTGCAAACTTTGAATGGGCATATCTCATGCCCCGTATGTCGTAGAGACATGAAACTTTGCACAGAGATGCCTCTCCTCATGAGGAACAAATCTGCCTCAAGAACCCATAACTTCCGGTCATATAGATTTTCCGCCATTTTGAATTTTTTGAAAAACACTTAAAATCGATCTCTCCCTAGGAAGTTTGACCGATCTGCATGAAACTCAGTGAACATAATCTAGGGACCAATATCTAAAGTTCCCTCTTGGCAAAAGTTGGAAAACTTACTAAAACTGAGCTTCTATAAGGCAATGAATATTGCGGAGGGCGTGGCTCATCACATAAAGGTGTATAACATCTCAAGGGTTTCACCCATCACCACGCAACTTTGTAGGCACATGACCACACTACTATTTTGTAGCTACTCTCTGCCGTCTGTGGGCTTCATTCCATTTCAAATTGCCGTCAGTCAATCAATCAATCAATCAATCAATCAATCAATCAATCAATCAATCTTTATTTATAGAGCACTTATCATACAATAAAATGTAGCACAAAGTGCTTACATGTCAAAAAAAAGCAGAAACCCCCATCCCCAACAGATCCCCCACAGACCTCCCTTACCCCCATCCTCATGTGATTAAAAAAATAAAAAAATTAAAAGAAAAATAAATAAATAAATAAGAAAAAAATAAGGCTGAGCACAGAGGAACCAGAGAGGAAACACCATCACATGGAGCCGTCTGCATCAGGAGGCGGCCGCAGCCCCTGGCAACCCGGCCACCCTAGGGACCAATATCTAAAGTTCCCTCTTGGCAAAAGTTGGAAAACTTACTAAAACTGAGCTTCTATAAGGCAATGAATATTGCGGAGGGCGTGGCTCATCACATAAAGCTGTATAACATCTCAAGGGTTTCACCGATCACCACGCAACTTTGTAGGCATATGACCACACATAATCTGAGGGGACCCCTCCATTATTGTCCCCATCAAACAAAATGGGGGCGCTAGAGAGCTAATTTCTTATCTAGGCCTAACCGCCATATTGATTTTTACTAAACTTGGTAGATATGTAGAACAGGACGCCTCAAGGTGACTGGAGAAGTTTAACTCTAATTGGCAACTGGGTGGCGCTATAACAACAGAAAAACGCTTAAAAATGGCTAAAATGCAACTGATCGCTGTGGCTCCCCCTGTGGCTTATGTTTTTGGTTTTTTTTCTAATTTTTGGTATGACTGAGTCATGGTATGGTATGCTGTACTCAATGGGTATGGACTACTTCTTCATAAATATGCATTTAAGGCACTTAAGTGTCCTGAGATAAAGGCATCTTTGACTGAAGAATCATCTCAATGGATCATAGTGTCGACTGAAAGAAAAAGTATACTGAACGTAATCACCTGTTTTGCCCTTTTCTCGATATCATTTCATGTGAATATAATTCTTTTGATCAAATGCTGTTTTAAGAGTCAGATATTCATGTTTATCCACAGGTGTTTCTGTCCACAAGTGATGCAAGTGATAAAGGTGAGATACATGATATTTTATTCATTACATTACTGGAGCGTCTGTTGATGTTTTAAAGACAGAGGGGAATTTTGCTGCTCACAGTATTCTATTCTTTGTCTCATCAGAATTAAATCCACTCTTTATTTGGACTTTGCTAAATTCTGATTTGTTGCTCCTTACCTCCTAAAACATTCCTTTCATTTGACTAGCTCCTTAAAAAAAATCCTCCCACCCTCTTCTCATTACATATTTGCATACAATTATCAATTCCACACTTATTCCACAGGACTTCTGTCTCCTCAGACCCCCTCATTTCCATACATCCAAATCTCAGTTTGGGATACTCTATTGAGGCTCCAAAATATAGAATTCACTGCCTTCACCGTCTTCAACATGGTTTAAGACACTTCTCACTTCTTCTAACCTACCACAATTTTGCATGTGGGTTGCCTATATATGCTGGGTTTGATGTTTCCATTATATGGGGGGATATGGGACAATATATGGGACAAATTTGTGTTAATAAATACAAACAAACAAACAAACAAACAAACAAACAAACAAACAAACAAACAGTAATATCTTGCTTTGACTATGCAATTATAATGAGACCACATTTTAATATTGTGAGAGGCACATGCAACAAACTGTTCTTTTTTTGCTTCTCTCTGTCTCTGTTTTTTTGTTGCTGTTCTTTAAATCCAATAAGGAAAAAGAAGGTTGGATCTTCAGGATGACTCCAGCAAATGTCAACCACAAACCAAGATACCACGATATGACAAACGGAGATCAGATTTAGGTATTTATAAAAGTTTTTAAACCATTAGCAACCTTCTGTAGGGTTAAAACTTTATAATGTATTATTTCTTAAATATCTGTTTCTATATCTTGGCCATAGAGAATACTTGGCTGTTAAATTCTTATCAGAATAGTTGTTACGTATGCCATAACTGTGTACTAAACCGCAGGTATGCATAGCAACAATATATAACATAGATGTATACTTTTACTTTTTGATCATTTGAACTCAGACAGCCTTTTTATCTGGTGTTAACTTGTTACCCAGATGATACATTCTGAGGGGTCCCAGAATGTGTCTCTCATGCTTTAATATTCTTTTTCTCCTCTTTTATGTAACAAGACACCTGATTATGCATTACTGCTTACTTTATACACTGGTTCCCACTGAATGGCTCTTTGCTTTTACTCTGACAGAAGAACGTATACTGGAGGATGTGAAATCCACCATAAAGGGTGTCAGTAAAAATCTACCAATGCAAAACAAGCTCAGTCAGTTCCTGGAGTAAGTACTGAGTTTTTTCATATTCTGTATTCTTTGTTATATGGACATGGTTTCAATTTTTTTCTGTAGCCAAATATCACAAAATACAATTTGCCTCAGAAGGCTTTACAACATACGACACCCCTCTGTCCTTTGACTGTCACAGCAGATAAGGAAAAACTCCCCAACAGAGATTCTTCATCTTACTACATAATGACGAAAACTCTGTCTGTGTGTCTGTTCCACGTTTTTCTCCTCACTGACTTGGTCAATCCATGTGAAATTTGGCACAGTGGTAGAGGGTCATGGGAGGATGCGAATGAAGCAATATTACATCAGTTGGCCAAAGGGGGGCGCTATAGCAACCGATTGAAATCGCAAACTTTGAATGGGCATATCTCATGCCCCGTATGTCGTAGAGACATGCAACTTTGCACAGAGATGCCTCTCCTCATGAGGAACAAATCTGCCTCAAGAACCCATAACTTCCGGTTATATAGATAATTTTCCGCCATTTTGAATTTTTTGAAAAACACTTAAAATCGATCTCTTCCTAGGAAGTTTGAGCGATCTGCATGAAACTCGGTGAACATAATCTAGGGACCAATATCTAAAGTTCCCTCTTGGCAAAAGTTGGAAAACTTACTAAAACTGAGCTTCTATAAGGCAATGAATATTGCGGAGGGTGTGGCTCATCACATAAAGGTGTATAACATCTCAAGGGTTTCACCCATCACCACGCAACTTTGTAGGCACATGACCACACTACTATTTTGTAGCTACTCTCTGCCGTCTGTGGGCTTCATTCCATTTCAAATTGCCGTCAGTCAATCAATCAATCAATCAATCAATCAATCAATCAATCAATCTTTATTTATAGAGCACTTATCATACAATAAAATGTAGCACAAAGTGCTTACATGTCAAAAAAAGCAGAAACCCCCATCCCCAACAGATCCCCCACAGACCTCCCTCACCCCCATCCTCATGTGATTAAAAAAATAAAAAAATTAAAAGAAAAATAAATAAATAAATAAGAAAAAAATAAGGCTGAGCACAGAGGAACCAGAGAGGAAACACCATCACATGGAGCCGCCTGCATCAGGAGGCGGCCGCAGCCCCTGGCAACCCGGCCACCCTCCACAGGGGAGAGCGGACCCCAAGCCAGCACCACAGCAGCCAGAACTCAGCGGTGTCCAAAAAATGAAAAAATCAAAACTTTGTCGTAGAGCTAAATCATCACTGGAAAGGTCTCAACCTGGAGAGTAACATATGTCAGTATGAAGATTCTACATAGCTCCTGCTTTCAGCCATTGACCTTTGAACCTTGACCTCAGTACATGTTTGAGGGCTTACAAATCAGCAACTACAGGGGGTACAGACATGGGACCAACTGTTATAGAGAGCTCTTGACCTCAGCTATGACGTGAGTGTAGTCAACAACTGAGGGTGCTGTCAGATATGGATAAAATATGGATAAAATACATTTTCATCCATTTAGAAATTAGATATTTACAAATGTGTTTACCATCTCCTTAAAGTCCACAGTGTACTCTCAATTCAGTATTTACAACGTCCAAAACTAGGAAAAACACTTTTTTACAAACTACAATTCCCTAGGACCACGCCATGCAGCTTGATACATATCAGCAACATAGTTGCAGTTCTTCTGATTTGCAAAGTAGGGCTCTAAATAGGGTTGTAAAAAGATAGACCTACAGAATAGATCAAATATCTAGTAAAGTCGAACTAGTAAATACACTGCACCTAGATGAACTATGTTAAAAAAAAGTAAGGATGTCGGCTATTTTTCGACATTTTGGCTAGTACTCTAGAAATGGCATTTTTGGGACTGTAGTTTTTAGCATTTTCTCCGGTGTGTTAAACACACTTTAGAAAGTTGTGTCCCCAGACTATCAGAAGGTGCAGATCTCTTATTGTCTGGTGGACAATAGAGACTAGGATATTGGTTAATTTCAGATATTTTAGCTAGTACTCTAGCAACAGCATTTTTGGGATGGTAGATCTTCTGGTTGTAGAGTTGTCAAATAATGTCATAAAAAAGTAAATCTACTGAATATATCAAATATCTAGTACAGCCAAACTATCATGTTATTATTATTATTATTGGTGGGAAATTATAACAGAGGAATATATCAGCCGTTTCATTATCAAGAACACTTTTGTGTTTTTGTGCGTAATGTGTATACAGGACGTTGTTGAATCAGAAAATTTGTGTGTCCACCACGACAAAGGATCCTAATTGATTTTACATTGGCATTGTTTCCATGGTACCTGCACGCAATTTCAACCCATTATGTGCTGCCACCATGCAATATGGTGTTAAGAGGTCGTGGTCATTTCACGTATTTCTGTGAGATCAGGCTGGGAAATTATGTTTTCAGACCCTTTTTGTGGAGCAAAATTGCAAAGCTGTTTCATTTGAAAAGGTCTGCAAAAAAGGGTTTCAATACAGCTTCCTGAAAGTCATGTGACAAATTAAAGCATTGTTATTGGCTCCCTATGGCCTCTCCTCTTTTTTAAAGTATTGCAACATTGAGAGGGATGCGTTGTGGAGACATGACAGGCCAAAAATGGGTTTGTTGCCTGAGGGCAACAAGGTACCATAGAGGGTTAAGTTACACAGAATAGAGTGCTGCAGGGATAACATTTTTTGTAGAATGATGTAGATGTAACATCCCTTCCCTCGACAATAAGCCAATAGAATTCTCCCACTGGATTTTGGATTATTGCGGAAAATAAGCTCAGTGGCAAAGAAGAATTTATGATACTTACACATTTTGTTTGGCAAGATAATCTTCACAAATGATCACCACTTTTATGATTTTTTAAGTGTAAATGCAATTGCCAGAGGTTACAAGTTAACATTAGGCCATAAAGGAACTACACTACGGTCATAAGACTTAACGTTGCCACCTTTATTAAGACACATAAAAGCTTTAAAATTCATGAGTTGGGTATTTATGTGGTAAAACAAATGTGAAAGTCTCTTAAGCTTGTGTTAACCACTGCCTTATTTCAGGCATCTTATCAAAAACTCATACAAAAAAACACATTGACTTCAAGACGAGAGAATCTGGGTTTTTAAACGTATTCCTGCATCACTTTATTCATAACAAATAGGTCCCAAGAACTACATAGTTATGTAAAATGGTTTAATTTAGATGTCTAGCTGATGTCTGACTATAAGTTTAATCACAGCCATAGTGAAAGTTTACCTTTGCCAAATTAAATTCAGTTCTAGGTCATAGGTTTGCATGTGGACGGTAGGGACATGTCCCTACAAATATTTTGGGAGCACAGAGTTGTCCCCACCAATATTTGACCAAACTTGCATAATCCAGTGCATATGGGACAAATCCTGTCTTGAATTGGTTCAGTAAGGTCCAGTGCATTTCATTTTTCAGTATGGGATGATCCTGTATTATGCCTCATGAGAAGCCAGTTGTTTTGGTGTTCCAACTCTGATGAAGTGCAGCACACTGCTGCTTAAACTGCTGGTTCTGTGTCAGGCAATCTGAAGAGTATACCATCATATCAACACAGCAATAATGTAACGCGCAGTGTTTAGGCACCTGAGCAGGGGAGCAAATACAACCACATTATTTTATTTAATTTTTTTTTTTTTTTACTCCACTTTTCTCTTTAAAACTAGACATCATCATACAGCCTCTGCTATCAGGTTGTTTTATATAAGCGGCTTATTTTATATTTTCAGCTAAAACAAAACAAACCAAAAACAAGTTGGCCTAATGAAAAAAAGAAAAAAAAAATTTTTTTTGGACCACCTTGATGGTCACACAGTTGATCTACTGATCGAGCAGACTGACAGTGAGAAATGCAAATAAACAGAGCAGAGCTTCTTCTTACAATGCTTAAGTGTCTAAAATAACTAAGAGCCAAAGGTCCAGTGGGGGAAAGTGACTTATTCAGTCTCCTACAGACTAGTTTTAGCTGGACTTACCCGTACCTGTAATTCTTTCCAGGACGCATTGCCCTGTGTCTCTCCTTTCATCCAGCTGCCCTGTGCTGTGCTTTCATTATTGTCAGAAGGGGAGTTAGTGATTTTTGAGCCCCAGACAAACTGCCTCACTCCATTTTCACTCATTCTCTAACTGGGAATGTTGGTAGGCTGTTGACAGCTGTAGAAGTACTCAAAACTTTTTATTTTAGGTAAAACTATAAATAGCACACAGTCTTGAAAGTCAAAGTCCTGCAGTTGGGAGAGGTATTGTAAGCACCATGTCTGTTAAAGGTGGACTTTTTAGTCTTATGTAATGCTGTTTATTAAATGATATTGCATCATGTTTTATCATATCGTCCTGTGCTACATTTTGTGAGTAAAAATTTAAATGTGCAACATACCCAGTAACGTGTCTCTGTCAGGTAAATGTAATGGTGCAGTGTTTTCCTCTTAAGTACAAGTATACTGTTGCAGGGATATATGGGATATGTTTTGAATGTGCAGAAAATTTTGAACATGAGCAGAAATCTTAGTGAAACAGGTGAGCAATGCAAGTTCAGGGGTTCACATATTAATTCAAATTAAATTATTTATTACTGATATGAATGGGTACGAAAAAAGATATTCCTCAAACAAAAGAAACAAAGTAGGTTGTAAAAGTTAACTAGGCCTTCATGTGTACTGACTCAGCAGGAACAACATTAAATGAGAAAAGTTGAACTACAGGAGAGAAAAATATATATATATAAAAAAAGCAATACTGAATGCCTGAGAGCCTTACTGCATTACATTATATCATAGCCTATTTTTAGAATTTCGATTGTGACCTGAATTTTATATTTTTCCTTACATAGATAAAAACATTTCACCATAAATTGGTGCATAAACATTCACTAGAATGAAGGAAATTAAGTGTTCGTCACTCAGGACTCACAGAGGGAGGCTGTGTTCGCACTATTAAACAAGTCTGCCTTCAGCTGAGAACTTTGTAAAAATCCTATTTTGACACAAAGACACCTCTGGCTGATCCACTTTTCATGTTCTTCCTGTGATAAACTACATGTTAGAGCACGAAGCATGGAGTGCGCAAGGCTGCATGTAAATTATTGGACTTTTCATTTCCATTTGTTGTGTAAACAGCTTAGTAGGAACACTGCCTTTTTGGGGATAAGGACAAAAACTGCAATATTTGCAATATTTTGTGCATGTCAATAGTCATTGTTAATATAAAAATATTGATTATACTGTAGCTGTTTGAGCAGGCTGTTCATGGTCAGATGTCTGCTTT
The DNA here is from genome assembly GCF_011397635.1 of Epinephelus fuscoguttatus. Classification (NCBI taxonomy): domain Eukaryota; kingdom Metazoa; phylum Chordata; class Actinopteri; order Perciformes; family Serranidae; genus Epinephelus; species Epinephelus fuscoguttatus. The sequence continues at coordinate 24,207,775 of NC_064770.1, read as the reverse complement.
CTTTCTGTATTGTATATTTTCCAAACTTATATTTGACCTCTTGTACAACAGGAAGAAAATTGGTGATTTGGAGATCGACAAGAGGGAGCTGGTCGGTGTCTTTGGTAAAACTGGGGCTGGAAAAAGCACTCTGATAAATACTGTCATTGGAAAGGAGAATCTCTTGCCTTCTGGGAGTGTTAGTGCATGTACCTCAGTCATGATTAAAGTGGAGGCTAACAAACGGAACCAAAAATATGAGGCAGACATTGAGTTCATCACAAGAGAGGTAAAATTAGTTAAATGTATTTATTACCACGTGAAGCAATTTATTATGTAGCTGCAAAAATACTATACTACACTATACTATTAAACTATGTTAAATGTAATTAATATTCATTTATTTTAGGAGTGGAGGGAAGAGCTGTGGTCCTTCGATTTCTTGCGGGGTGATGCAAATCAGGAAAATGATCAGGAAGCTCGTGCTGATTATAAGGAAACTGTTGAAAAGCTGACAGCACTGTATGGAGAAGAATGGAGTGAAACATCCACTCAAGATCTCATGGACATGGATGCCAAATATTTTTCCAAAGAAATTCCAGAATTTCTCAGTTCCACCAGCAAGACTTTCAAATGCGAATCAGTAAGTAAGAGAAAAAAGTCACATTTAGTCACACACACACACACACACACACACACACACACACACACACACACACAAACAATGAAGTTGATATATCTGTCCTCAAAAAGTACAGATCCATATCACATCTATAGGAAAATCATAAAATCATAAAGTTTGAAGGATATATCCAGGATGTCAAACTGACTCAGCAGCAACAACAGGTTAAAAAGACAAAGATAGTTAGACGCTAAAGCTGAACTATAGGCTACAGATCACAGTGTAAAAGTGAACCACCACATCACTGCTGATCGACTCAAGACAATGAATATAAAGGGAAACTTTGCAGATACTGAACCAGCTGTGTGGCCTCGCAGCGTGTGCATATGAATGTTTGATTTTCTGCTGTGCCACCAGCCGCTTGACATCCGCCGGCAGATGGGTGAGGAGCTCAGGGGGAAGCCAAAGAATGTTCATCTGTGCACACTGCAAAGCCACACAGCTGGTTGAATATCAGTAAAGTTTCCCTGCTTCCCTTCACTGGTTCCTGTACAGCAGGGTCGATCTTTTTTTCACCGTAATTGAGATTTTTTTTTTTTTTTTTTTAAATGGGACAATGTGCATTAATGGACATTATCTCTAGTTGGCAGGTTGGTGTCAAACACGCAAAATCAACAATGCCAACAAAAGAAAAGAAAATACACAGAGAAGAACAACATAAAGACAACATAAGTAAACCACAAAGCACACAACAGGTGCCGAGTTGGGCAACCATAAAAATTTCAATCTGATTACAAAGTGCAGGTGTGCTAGTTAAAGTGGAGGGTGCCAAAGTGCTGAGTGCGTACTACAGACGCCCCGGTATATTGCACATGCCCTATAATCATTACAGAGTAAAAGCAGCATGTGTATACATTCAATAGGCTATATCTTCAGTAGCTAGCTAGCTAACCCTACACTTTTCAGGGTTTGATTTTTGTTTTGGAACAGGGAAGAAATGTATGTAAGCTCTCCAGGTAACTAGTATCATTAATCCATGTGCTCCAGGCATAACAGTTAGCTTGAAATCCACAAAACTAGCCTGAAAATGAAGGAAATCTTGAACGATTGCATGAGAGTGTATTGAGCACAGGTGTGTTGCTCTCATATCCTGAGCCAAGGAAAATATAAAAGAGGGAAAGGACATGACATCAGTCACAGTGTTCCAATTTTGCATTGGAGCCAGACTTGACCATAGGAAAGCACAAAAATCATAGATAACACATTTTAGGACTTCTGAGGTGTGTGCCAAGTTTTGTGAATTTTCAAGCATCCTTGCCCCTTAAAAATAACGTCTTAATTTCTTAGCATCACCAAAGCATTACAGCTATTCTGAACAAAGTTGAGGTGGATCTGATAAACCTGCTAGAAGGAGGACATCAGAATATAAAAATTGTCATTTCTTGTTGACAGTAGGTGGTGCTATGAGTACGATTCCGAATTTCTCTGTAGATGTTTTGGGTCCCGACTGTCATCAATTGTGTGAAATTTTGATAAGACTTGACCATGTGGTGTGAAGTTACAACAGTTTATGGTTAAACCTTGGACCTTGTCTTTTCTCTGGGCCCCGATATTGATCATATCAGTTGTGAAGACCTATTGATCAGTGACCATGAGTGTATTTTCTTTAACCTCTCCGTAATGGATGACCTTCTGCATCCTAAAACAACGTTGCAGGCCCACATTATCACTTAGAGTACTGCAGATCTGTTTTCACAGTCTTTTAATGACCATTGCTTCACACTCCTGGACATAGTGGCATCACTCAAGGTTAGGAGTAGGGCTATTTGCAACACTTCTCCATGGATAACTGATGATGTCTGCTGCCTAAGGCCTTGCTCAGACTGCCAGCCAATTTTTTAGCCAATCTAGATTGGAACCAGATGGCTCTTATGAAGTCTGAACAGTCATAAATGACATGAAATCTGATTTTTGCAAACCAGATCGAAACCACCTTTGGGAGGTAGCTTCAAATCGCATTTGGACAGATGCGTCTGAGTCTGAACAGCTCCTTATATGACTTCACACAATACGCGTTAGATGACGCCTCCGTTCCGACGTCGTTGCCACAGCGACCTGTCAGATTGGTCATAATGTGGCCTAGTCTGAACAGAGCCAGATCCGATCTGGACACTTGCTAAAAACAGTGTGGACAGTCAGCAGTCAAAAATCGGATTTGAGAAGGAATCAGATTTGAATCAGATTCGCCTGCAGTCTGAACGCAGCCTAAGGAAAGCCACTGGGCTCGGGGTGCATCGTCTGTATCTCAAGGATCTCTGTAATTCCTATAATGCAATAGTAAAAGAGGCCAGGACTTCTTACTTTGCTAACCTAATTTCTTCCCCAAAAAGAAGTGTATTGATGATTGTAACAACTTCCTTATCTTCTTTGTTGATAAGGTAATGACTGTTAGATTCAGCATTCACTCTGGGACTTGACCACCCATCTGTAGTCCTTCTACATCCCACAGTGTTCTGGGCAACTTCCAAATCATCAGTTTACTTGATCTGATGGATTTGATCAGGAAAATGAGGCTGTCTTCACCCCCTGTGGATGTAATTTAATCATCTCTAGTTTTAAAAGTATTGCCAATTATTGACCCTACTGTGCTAGCTATTGTTAACTCCTCGTCTAAATGTGTCCCTTCCTATTTTAAGCATGCTACTATTCAACCCATATTGAAGAAAACTAACTTAGGTCCTGCTCTGCACCAGAACTATAGAGCTATTTCTGTACGACCACTATTGTCTAAAATTTAAGGGAAGGTGGTTGCCAATCAACAAGAAATTGCATTAGAAAGACACAATATCTCCAATAAGTTTCAGTCAGGGTTTAGGAAACAGTACTCGACTGAAACTGTAGTTCTAAGAGTTTCATATTATATTTTAGTCTCCTCTGTTGGAGATGACTGTTCTGTGTTAGTACTTCTGGACCTCAGTTCTGCATTCGACACAATAGACCATTAAATTCTCATAAACAGGTTGCGCAATTGCGTTGGTATATCAGGCAAAGCATTGGACTGGTTTGCTTCATATCTCTCGGATAGGAGTTTCTCTGTCTCTATCGGTAACTTTGCATCTCATTGCTCTCCACTGTCTTGTGGTGTCCAGCAGGGCTTGGTTCTTGGGCCTCTGTTATCCTCTCTATATTTGTTGCCCTTGGGACTAATAATAAACAGATATAACATTGCATTCAAAATTGTTTTTTTCCTGAATAATAATGAACAACTTCTGGTAAAATAAATGTTTGTTTCCACCACATTATTTGTGCTTTCCCAAATAACATATTTTGAAATGCTACATCCAACATACATTATGCTAAAATCTGATCATTTTATGTCTAAACCAAAATTTAATTCTACACAAATTATAAAACACTCTGAATGTGCATATAAATGAAATTGCCTTATGCTGCCTTAATATTATTTTATTATCTATTGCAGGCTGATGAGCTATCTGCAAAATTGGTCAAATACACAAGAACTGACACTGAAGATGGAGGAGATAAAAAAGTGAAGAGGTGGTACTGGCCACTTGTGAAGTGTGTGACTGTGAGAGTGCCTTGTAATGATCTTAAACATGTCACCATTGTGGATCTTCCTGGAAATGGGGACCGTAACAGGAGCAGAGACAAGATGTGGAAAGAGGTAATTTATTCACATGTAGTGCTGTTTATTGTCTTACTGTGTTATCTGGAATGGGTGACATCATTCTATCATAAAGCACAGACAATAAATAATAATAATTATCTTGCTATTATGTTTAGGTTGTTGAAACGTGTTCTACAGTGTGGATTGTCACGGACCTTAGTCGACCAGCATCAGACAAAGACGCCTGGGACATCCTGGACAGTGCCAGTAGGCTCATGGGAAATGGTGGCGAGTGTCAGCGCATCGACTTTATCTGCACCAAGTCTGATCAGACTGGAAATTTGCCAGATCGGTAAGTGATCTCAAATGGCAAAAGTAGAAAGCTAAATATAATTATTTACCAATGAGAATGTTGGGGTCATTATTACTCAAAAAAAGTAATTACACATTACTTGTTACTTTTTAAAAATTAATCAATTACTTTACATAACTACTCCCTTTAGAAAGTACTTCGTAACACTACTTACTACATTACTTTTGTGTTACATGGCTCAATAGAAGAATCAAAACAGTACTGGCAGTAGGCTATGACTGCCTCAAAATAAAACCATATTAATATGTAAAACAATATAAAAGAGGCCAGCTTTCTAACACCGCAGAGTACAAATATTAATTAATGAATTCATAAAGAAAGCAGAAACATACATAAGAATTCTGTATGAGCTACCAAAGAACTGTGAGTTTGGTGACAAAAGCGATGAACAAGTATAGTAGGCGCAGAATTGCTTTCCCACTTCCATGTCTTAACATACCAAAAAAATTGAAATAATGTTTAAATCCCCTTACTTAAAAAAAAAAAAAAAAAAGAAAAGGGAGAGGAGGAGATCTATAGAACCACACTGCATTCATTGAATAAAAATAAATAAACTGACATGTCGTGATTATGAGATAAAATCTCGTAATTATGAGATGCTCATATTTATGAGATGCTGATGTGTCTTCGACAGATTGTCAAAGACACACCAGAGGTGGTTTCACATAAACATATTTATGAAAGATCAAGCTATTGACATCACAGCCTTTTAATGTGCAGAAATTAAGTAAATAGGTCATTCATAACCATGACTTGCTACATTTATGGTGACTAAGCCTAAACTTAGGGGTTTAGGGGTTGCATTGACAGGCTACATACTAATTGACACGCTTGCCTGATCTAACCGACTGCTGCTCATCATGTGAAAACATGTGAGTCCACCTCTTCTTTTTTGATGCATGATTTATCAGCACTGTAGTCTTCAATGAAAAACTTGCAAACATCCATGAATCTGTGTTCATAAACCATTCAAATGTACAAATTTTCACCATTACATTTAGCAGTGTACACCTGACTTGACGTGGCCTGGCATTGTGGTCAAAAAACTGTATGTGCTCCCCCGTCTAGCAACACCTGTTCCTCAATGAATGGTTCCTTCCTATATTGACAGACACCCATAACAATACAATAACCCCTACAGGACAAATTAGCAATCTACACACATTTTACACTGTGGGTGGCTCCTATACTCCGGCCCCGAATTGTATTGTACCAAACGCAAATTCAGGAGCCATAATCACAATGACACAATGATCAATATAGTTTACCACATCCAATAAGTCACCTGTCATATGCACATTACTGTAAATTATCTGCTATCTGATCCAGTACAACCACAATATCTCCAGACGTAAGGTTTCTCCTTCTTTGGTTCCATTTTTTCCTCTTCTGCAGCAAAGGTAGGTATTCCCGTACCCATCATTTCCAAAACAGATCAGAAATGTACTAAACTTCTCTCCATCGTGGTTTTATATTCAGATCATATGGTTCAAACAACACATGTGGCAGAGATGATTTTCTATTCATGAGAAGGATATGGTTGGGTGTGAGTGGCTCCAGGTTATGTGGATCATCAGGCAGTTTAGAAATTGGCCAACCATTCAAGATGGCTTCAGCTTCACACGACTGTATGTTGTCGTCCAATCGCTGCTGTCAAAGAACTGAACTGAGAATCCTTCTTACCATTTGGATGACACACTCCCAAACATCACTGTGGTGCAAGCCTGCTGGAGTATTGAAGCACCATTTAATTCCATCTTGCTGCAACACTCCTTGAAGCAAGAGACTCCCCCAGCTCTCTCTCCACTCCAGTGAGGTACCACTCATTGGTACCATTGTCAGATTGGATATGAGCAACTTGACCTCTTCTGCAGATGAAACAAAGTAGTGCATTGATGCATGCATCTATATCCAGGGAGTCGGCCACCTCCAGATGGACTGCTCTGCTGGCCAGGCAGGGAAATATTACTCCATAGTGCTTTGCTGTTCCTTGTCCTTTTCTTATCTCAATTGGACCAAAATAATCACAAACACTCGTAAATGTTGGATTATAAGAAATAATCTGCTCCTTTGGCAAATTTGCCATTTTTTGCTTCACCATTCTCCCATGGTATCTCTTGCAGAAGCAACACTCCGTTATGATTTTCCTTACAGCTGACTTGGCACTTGTGACCCAGTATTTCCTTCTCAAGGTGGACAGCGTGTGATTGCAACCGCTATGAGCAAGCTGTTGGTGAATGTACTTGATAATGAGAGTGTTGTCAGCCTCCATTAGGTGGAGTTGTGTTACTAACCACTCTCCCCTGGGATCTCCGCAAGTGTTGTGAGGACTCTAAAACTTCACCTGAGCCTCCATCGGCAAATGGGTGAGTAGATAATGGCTGAATTTTAATTTTTGGGTGCACTATCCCTTTAGGCTCTTGCTTCTCCTGTGGCCTGACACCCTTAGGTATCTGGCCCTTTTACTGGTGTTAGAGGCCTCCAACTCTTTCCAAGAGAGTCCTTTTCAGCCTAAGGAACCAAGCAAATGCTACCTTAAACGTCCTCCAATCATAAAAGTAGGCCATTAGCTGACAAGTACCTTCAAGTGCACTTTCCACATTTACAGCATTCACTGTGGCCTCCTTCTTGACTTCAAGGTCATTTGCTCCTATAGATGCCTCTATCATATTTTATGGCCACTCTGCTTCTGGTTTCCTCAAAAACCTTGAACCCTCAATTCACGTTTTCCTGAATTAAGTCTTCCACCCGCACTCCTCGATGCATCATCTGCAGGATTTTCCTTCGAGCTGACATATCGCCATTGGGCAGCTTTGGTGGCTTCTGTAATAGTTGAGACCCTCTTTACCACTGTGCTACAGCACAGATGTGCTATCTGTCGAAAAGACTGACTATGCTAGCTGGAGCTTCAGCTCTCTTTTTTTAGCATCAGGTCAACACGAATGGCCAGGACAGCAACTGTCAACTGTCGGCTACGATCTTTTTTTTTTTTTTTTTTTTTTTAAAAGATATTTTTTAGGGCTTTTTAGCCTTTAATGTATAGGACAGACAAGTGTGAAGGGGGGGGAGAGAGAGAGGGAGTGACATGCAGCAAAGGGCCACAGGCTGGAGTCGAACCCGGGCCGCTGCGGCAACAGCCTTGTACATGGGGCGCCTGCTCTACCACTAAGCCACCAGCGCCCCTCGGCAATGATCTTTAAGGGTGTAACTCTCGCCTTGCTCATTAGGAACACAACATGGATGTTATTTCTGTTATTCTGCAGCCTGAGGTAAGTGACAGTTCCATATCCTGCTTCACTAGCATCCAAGAAGTGATGGAGTTGAGTGAATACAGGGGGTCCAAAATCCTTTAGCTTAATGCACCTTTCAACTTATATATCCAGCTCCTCCGACCATCTTGTCCACTGATGCAAGATGTCATGGAGTATGGTTTCATCCCATCCACAGTATCTTTAAACTCTTTCCACCTGAAGTTCACCTTTATCAGGATACAGCTCTATAAATCTTTGGCCCTGTGTTCCTCAGGAATAGTTTGCAACACAATGCAACTGTTGCTAATCAACTTTGTCAGAGTGAATCCTCCCTTCTGAAAGAGCTCAGTGAGATTTTTCAGCAAGAGCACAGCTCCCTCTTCAGATGCCATGCTATTGAAACAATCATCAGTGTAATAGTTCTCCTTGATTGTTTGGACCTCCTCAACTGGAAAGTTGGACTGATTAGCCCCTTTTCTACTGCAGGAACTTTTCTCATTTACCTGGGATTTTGAAAAACCTCCAAGATTACCCAGGTAAAAAACTTTCCCCCAACCCCAAACTTTCCCTGAAAAAAGTACCTAGTAGGGGGGGTAGAACTTTTCAGATTACTCGGAATTCTTGAGGGGCAGGGCTGTGTGCTGAAGAACGCTGATCGGTGGATCACACATGCAGCGTTCTGCGCTTCCTGGTAAGGGCAGTTGCTGCAAACTTAATTTCATTTCCACAAGCTTCACTTTATTTGTGTTTTGATGAAGGATGGGTGCCGACACCCAGTACTAAATTAGCACCGGGGCTAAATTATCAAAGACCGTAGCGCTAACGGTATCGGTCCTTTTGTGCCGGCGCTTATGTCCTCTAGAAGGAAGAATTCCTCTAAACCATTCTGATCTCACAAGCTCATATTCTATTTTGGTCTGCATATCAGTCTGGCCATGGAATCATAAATGCAAATTCTGGCATCGGTTTTGGCTTACCGGGCCTGTTAGTATGTATTTTTACATCTCCACTGACCAGTGGATACTTGGTCAAGACCTCTGGGGATCATGTTCCGTTAAGTGGTAGGCTTACTGATGAATGGACAAGTTAGACTAATTTTAGTTGGCCCAAGGTCAAGTTAAATGTGTCAGAGCACCATTTTAGGTAATACTATACTTGCCACCATCCTATATAGGTGGAACTGGCCAACTACCTTTTCAGAAGGTCCGTGATTGGCCCACGCTGATTGCCAGTTTATTTGGTGGATGGGTTGCAGGTGAGCAAGTCTCTACCCCGCCCTTGACAGTTCATAAATCACCGTAGAAACAAACAACAAGGTCCATGCAGTAAAAAGGTAACCCAACATGCATTGTATAATTTAGACTCAAACAAATAGAAATCAATCAATCAATCAATCAATTTTATTTATAAAGCCCAATATCACAAATCACAATCTGCCTCACAGGGCTTTACAGCATATGACATCCCTCTGTCCTTATGACCCTCGCAGTGGATAAGGAAAAACTCCCCCAAAAAACCCTTTAATGGGGAAAAAAAAAACAGTAGAAGCCTCAGGAAGAGCAACTGAGGAGGGATCCCTCTTCCAGGACGGACAGACATGCAACAGATGTCGTACAGAACAGATCAGCATAATAAATTAACAGTAATCCGTATGAGACAATGAGACAGAGAGAGAGAGGGAGAAAGAGAGAGAGAGAGATATGCAGGGCAGACGGTAATGACAGTAGCTTACAACAACATTATTGAAAGTAATAATATTATAGTTATAGTTCTGGCTACTGTGGCACAATATGTTGAAAGTATGTATTAATATCCGGCAGTGTACATGTGTGACAATAATCATATGTGTATAATAACAGTAGAAGTATGACTAATGACTAATGATGGCAGCAGCAGCAGGAGGCATCTGGCAGGACCACGGCAGCAGCACAACCACACACGTCACGCTGTCCAGGCACCACTTCGATATGAGTTAATCTGAGAGACAGTGGAGCACAAAGGCTCCGGAGAAGAAGCCGAGTTAGTGACATCCAGAATGGCCGAGTTAGCAAGATGCAGTAATAGGATACGAGAGAGAGAGAGAGAGAGAGAGAGAGAGAGAGAGAGAGAGAGAGAGAGAGAAAGAGAGAGAGAGAGAAGAAGAGAAGGTGCCCGGTGTATTATAGGGGGGTCCTCCGGCAGACTAGGCCTAAGTCAGCCTAACTAGGGGCTGGTACAGGGCAAGCCTGAGCCAGCCCTAACTATAAGCTTTATCAAAGAGGAAAGTCTTAAGTCTAGTCTTAAATGTGGAGACGGTGTCTGCCTCCCGGACCGTAACAGGAAGATGATTCCACAGGAGAGGAGCCTGATAGCTGAAGGCTCTGGCTCCTGATCTACTTTTGGAGACTTTAGGGACCACGAGTAACCCTGCGTTCTCAGAGCGCAGTGTTCTGGTGGGATAATAAGGCACTATGAGCTCTCTGAGATATGACGGAGCTTGACCATTTAGAGCTTTATAAGTTAACAGTAGGATTTTAAATTCAATTCTGGATTTTACAGGGAGCCAGTGCAGCGAAGCTAAAACAGGAGAAATATGATCTCATTTCTTAGTTCCTGTTAGTACATGTGCTGCTGCATTCTGAATTAGCTGAAGGGTTTTTAAGGACTTACTAGAGCTACCTGATAATAGAGAGTTATAGTAATCCAGCCTTGAGGTAACAAAAGCGTGGACCAATTTTTCTGCATAAAATCCATCCATAAAATCAAAACATGCAATATAAAAACCAAAACATGCAATATAAAAACAAACGTGCATTTGCATAAAATCAGTCACTAAAATGTTTTTTTAAAAATCATACAGTAAAACTTCCTACATCCTCCCCCGACAAGCTGGCTTCCTGACATGCTCCACGGCGACCTTGACCTGATGGAACATGGCTAGTATGTCACCCATGACTGCTACAGGTTTCTGCCTGAACCTAAGGAGGACACCCAGCAATGTGCTGGTGAGGTTGGGACCCTGCAGAGGTCAGTGGATTAATGATATTCCCTTGATTGCTGCACCACAGTCAAACATCACCTGCAGACTCCTTTTCCTTGGGTGATATATGCCAGGATGAGGAATGTACCACACCTGTATCTGTAGATATTAGCTCAGTGTATCCTTTGCCATCTTCTGGAGGTATGTTTTGTATTCCTAAAAGAATTTTTCATTGCTCATGAGCTTCCTCTTCAGATCAACGAGCCTTTGCTTTACCACAAGGAAGTTGTTGGGCAGACACACATTTTCCTCCTTAAAAGGCATCTTCAGGCTGGAATGACCATTCTCGAGTGTAGCAAAACTTCCCACAATGTCCATAAACGCGTGATCTTCTCTTAAAGGGAAATTTCGGTTTATTTCAACCTTTCTCCTATCATCCTAAATTTGTTTCAAATGACTAGTGACATAAAAATAATAGTTAGCATGTTAGCCGTTAGCCTAGATACTTAATTGAACGGGCATCCTTTCAAGTGCAAAGTTAGTCCACTAAACAAGCTTTTTCTCCACAAAGACCGCCTCATATCGTTAGGATAAATGTCAGAGAACATATAGAAAATGACATGTAAACGTGTTGTCTTACCTTACCGGTGTGGTGCCATGTTTGTTGTTTACCATTTAGATAAGGATGCAACCGGTCCCATTCCTTGCAACAGAGGTATTCCTCTTCTGTGGGTACTGGGGCACAGCATTCACAGGTACACCACCAATCTCCAGAGTTACTCAACCTTGCAGCAGCCCTTCCTTCTCTCTCGTCCTCTACCTGTTGCGCCTCTCTCTCTCTCCTCCTCCGTTCTTCAATTTCACGAAGTTCTTCGTCAGTGTATTCTGGCTCTTTTAACAGGTCTGATGCTACGGCTGTATCTACGCTAACGGCTAACATGCTAACTATTATTTCTGTGTCACTAGTCACTTGAAACAAATTTAGGACGATAGGAGACAGGTTGAAATAAACTGAAATTTCCCTTTAAGAGCCTTTTCTCTTCCTTAGCTACCTCATTAAAATCATGGTTGTACTGCTTACTCAGCATTTCCTCCAACTTGCAGATGGGAATCCTGTTGACTACTGCTGAGGGCACTTATCCTCCATTGTGCTGCCATTACATTGTAAAGGACCATTAAGGGCCCAGCCCAGGGCTGTTCCAATTGGATATGGGTCATGCCCCCGGCTATTAATGACCTCTCAACGCTCCAACATCTTGGGTGCTTTGCTTCCAATCAACAGGATGAAGTTGGCCTTAACGTTGGGAATTCATACCTTTGACAGATATGGCCACTTTTCCAAATCTCCTTCAGTTGCAATGTTGTGTGTTTTTACAGGCATTTGTTTTTGTGTGAGGACTTCTGGAAGTTTATAGAAGATGTTGGTCTCCAATCCAGATCTTCCCAAATTTGAACACACATATTTACCTCTTTCCTGTCCCATAGTTTGTAGGAGAAAGTTGGTTCATCTACCAGCCAGACTGAGTCTTCGCATAAGATGTTCTAAAGAGAAGGTGGCTGTACTACCAGGGTCCAAGAATGCATATGTGTGCACTATTCAGTCTCCTTTAGTGGATTTGACTTGGTGATGGTAAGAAAACAGTGGCCCTTTCTGAGCCATGTGTGACATTCTGTTGACATTCCTCCAATGAATATTGTTGCGAACAACAAATACAAGTAGACTTTTCTGCAGAGCCATGGCCTAGTTATCAGTTGGCTGTACAGGTGCAAAACTGTTTCTTTTAACTTTATTTCCAGGTTGTTACTTTGGCCTACTGAGGGCCTTTGAATTCATTCCAGAAGGTGAGTCTTGCATGTCGCCAGGGTCTGATAAAATCCTAACATGTTTTTCAATATAGGCAACCAGATCTTTGAACAGAGCTCTGCACTTTGATATTTCCAGGATGTCATGTGCAACCATCCTCCATCGCTCTCTTAACTTGAATGACAGCTTGGATATGACAGTGCTCATGTTGCTTGGCATATCAAACTCTTTGCATATACTGCAGCTTCTCCATGACGTTACAACATGTATGCAGAAAAAGAGCGTAGGCTTGCTTACTTTCTCTGCTTTTATTGAAGTCCAATCCAAACCTTTTTCCATATATGCCACAGCAACTTTATATTAATTTCCAAAGTGTTCCTCCAGCAGCTGTTTTCCTTTAGCATAGCCATCATCAGGACCCATAGCTGCCCATAGCTGGTGTGTAGCTGCTGCCCTCTGGTGAACTGCTCCAGATAATACAGGCAATAACCTTTGCTGACCTTTTCCTCCACTCCTTGCTCGAATGCTCTTTTGAAGGAAATATATTGAAGAGGATCTCCATCCACCACTGGAATATGTCTTGCTGGCAATAACTTTAAACATTGATGTTGAATCATGGCTGCTGGTAATTTGTTTTGCCTTTGCATTATGGTACAAATATCGCCAAGATGGGTTTCTTCCACAGTATGAGCATAAAACAGAGAGGGTTCCACAGATTGTAAAGGCGCATTTAATTGCAACTCAAGTGTTTCCTTAAAAAGCATCATGGTTGGTGCTGGTTTAGCTGGTGGCAGTAACCAGTCCTTATTCTGCTGTGGCTTGCTTTGATTGACAAGGCTGGTATTCTGTTACCATTGAGTTGAGCCTGCTGGAAATGGCTGCCTTTTTTTCCCTTCTTTCTTCCATTGTATTGGATAATAGTTTGGATACACTTTTCACTTCAGAGGCCAGTAAAAGTGCTAGTTTAGCAGTACATTTAGTTTAGCTAACATAGCTTCCAACTCCAATTTTCCCTCTTCCTCCTCAGCTGCTGCTCTTGTTTGTCTATATATATATGTGCTTTTCCTTTAAAGCTATGACCTGAGCAAGAAGCGCTGCTCTGTTAGCCTCTGCCCTTATTCTAGCAGAGGAGCTGGTGCTGGATTTTCCACTGCATAAACTCTTTTTATTTGAGTATTTGCTAGCCACATTGGAAACACTGTCCTCTGGGTTAATGTCGTCATCATCATCATCATCAATACCCATTCATTCTTTATGTTCAGATTTTAGCCACTTTTTTGCACCAGAAATATTAATCATTAAACACGCTTTTTGCTTTGAACCATCTGTCATGCTTTTCTTTTTCATCGTGAGGTAACATACCCCTCAAAGAACCATAAAAAATGCCTTTTACTTCATTGCACACCTTGATAAGCTCATCAAGAGCCCCTTTTATCTCAGATTGTTGGCACCTTTTTCCATAAACCCATGAGGAATATCTCTTAATGTACTGGGCTTATTTAACTTAGCTTTTCTGGAGCTCTGCAACCCTTCAAGCTTTTCTACAAGTGCTTTAGCAGTCAGATCAACAACAAGTTTTTCTTTGTCCTTTTGAGTAACCACACAGTTTGCAGTGCTGCTTACGTTGCTTGATTGCACCTGCCCATAGGTTTATGTGCATTCATTTTTCAGATGATTCCAAACAGGGGTTAAGTTTGTCCAGCAACACCTGCCCCTCATTGAATGGTTCCTACCTGTATTGACAGAAACCCATATCAGAACAGTTTCCCCTGCAGGACAAATTACAAACCTACACACATTTTACAAAAGTAGGATGGCTCCTACTTTATAGTCTCGCCACCAGACAATCAAAGATCTCCGCCTTCTGATAGTCTGGGGACACTCCTTTCTAAAGTGTGTTTAACACACCGGAGAAAATGGCCGGCAACAAAGCAACACTTCCCGGAAATGTGCGCTCCCCCTTTTCTCATCCGCAAGGAGCTTGAAAATGGATGCCGAAACTCTGTTTTATCAACCGTGTGCTCAGTCCACAAGATTGTGGAAATGAAGAACTTACAGTGACTTTGTTTAAAACTTTTAACGCAGGACAAAAGCCATTTTGTACCGCTACATGTGTGAATAATGAATATTAAACTAACTTCACTCCTGTGTCTTGAGTTGCCTGCGTGGTGTATTATTTATGCCGACCTCATTTTTAAGAAACATTAATATTTTCAAATGTCTCATACTGAATAGGCAGTATCAGCAGATTAATTGTGATAGCTCCATCATTCACTGTCTTGTGGAAAGCAACAATTGCGAGATCCTGATCTCATTTTTTTTTCATAAATACGAGACTAGAATCTCGTAATTGTGACATAATGTCGCAATATTTTAATACTTCCGTAGAGACAAAGGAGAGGAGTGGAAAATAAAGTAAGGGAGGACAGCAGAACGCACTAACCTGATTGTTACAACAAAACATCGGCCTACTTTGTAGTTTGGGGGGTAGATTGGTTGGTTTATTATTGAACTTATTTCAAGAACAGTGATTTTCAATTTTGTGTGAAGATCTTTAGATTGTGAGTGGTTAACGCATACACTTAAGTGTGCATAATGTGGCTTTTTTTTTGTCAGTTATGAATAAAGGATAAATGTAGAAAGTGAATATGTATGTGTAGCAGCTGCTACGTACATATATAAGGAACCCTCCTAGTGCTGTCAGATAGAAACATATACATACATTTTTGTTTTTATTTTTAAATTTATTTCATCTTATTTTTGTACCAGCACTTCAAGCATGCCCTTTCTCCCTTTCTCCACTTAAGTTTAAGTTTATAAGTTAAGTTTTTTAAGTTTATTCACTTTATTAATCTCCCTGAGGGAAAATTCAATGTTTTCACTCTTGCTTGTCAAGTACACACAGGTCTGAAAGACACACACATGCACAAACAGGACCTATACATGAACAAAGTGGAGAGATCTCAGAGTGAGGGGACTGCCCTTTGGTCAGGCGCCCCGAGCGGTTGGGGGGGGGTTCGGTGCCTTGCTCAAGGGCACCTTGGCAGTGCCCAGGAGGTGAATTGGCACCTCTCCAGCCACCAGTCCACGCTCCATATTTTGGTCTTGACGGGGACTCGAATAGGCAACCCTCCGGTTCCCAACCCAAGTCCCTATGGACTGAGCTACTGCCGCCCCCAAGCACCTACCCATGCAAAATGTCTGTGCAAGGACTGTACTTGATGAAATAATATTTTCTTACAGTTCACTAAAAGGTGTTCGTGATTACATCCTTAAAAGAAACACCCAAGCCAAGGAAGAAGTGAAGAAAGAATTCAGCGATTTCTGCAACATTAAGGTGTGTTTTATCTACTGACAGAGAATATAACACAAAGGTTTTTGTACAACTACTAGCCTGATCATAAAATCGAACTTTTTTTTCAGAAACATTTCGAGGATGACTGCTTCAGAGTTTTCACAGTGAGCTCCACAGAGTTTGTACAGCAAAATTACCTAAATCCAAATGAAACTGGTGAGTGACGTCTCATATATGAGAAATGTATGTTTTATTTTATTTTACTTTAACCCCTTTCATTCAAACAATAATAATTAATTGTATTTTTATTTTAAGTATTAGGTGTAAATCAAATAAACAGTTTATACATTTTTTTTTTTACAGAAATACCTGAACTTCAAGGAATTTTGCAAGAGCTCAATGACTGTCACTCAGAGACATTAAACTATGTGTCTGGAGCACATGGGATCCTCTCTTTGATTCAAGGGGCCAGCCGAAAAGAAGGGGTAAGATCAAGAAAATTAGACCTGTTTTGTTGTCTTTGATTGTTATTAATATTGGTAGAAAACAAAAGCAAAAAAGTAAACTGAAGAAAAATGAGCTAAAATTTAGTGACAATACGATAACGTCAATGATAGCCTTATTACATGTAAATGTCACCCTACAGAAATTTTAGATACCAAGGTAGTTGATTTCCTAATTTTTTGTTGTGCCAGAGGCTGCATAACCACACTAACTAAAAGGGAGGTGTGGAAGAAAAAAATCTTTCAAGTCCAATTCTGTGTTGAGTATAGGTTTTTTTTCTGTGCAGTGGAGACAGAGGTTCACAACAAAGCTGTAGAATTCTCTCTTAAGATGAACATTCAGCGCAATGTTTTATACAAGTTTTGCCTAAAACAGTGGGTTTAGGGCAGGGTTAATCAAGAGGCTTGAGTGACAACAAAGGTGAATAGAACTCAGGAAATCATGGACAGGCTAATTAACAATGCAATCTGATTCAGTCTGCCCCTTTGCCCTAATCCCTATCCTAATCCAACACATCAAAAAGTACCTTACTGGATGAGTAGCTCAAGAATTTCAATCAGTCATATGTTTTATGAAGTCATACAGCTCCAGTGAAATGCAATCTTGTCAGCTTTTTCAACTTAGTAATTTATTTCTTCTGGTTCTGGTAATCCATGATTTCTGTTTTTTGAATTATTTATGTGTAGCAGTACTGTAGTACACACACGGATTTGTTAATCATTGTTAAATGGTTTGTCTCAGCACGGAGTAAATGTCATGGTACAGCAGAAACTTAAGTTAACAGGAGGGACAATAATACTGTAATTGGAAGGTTAGTAGGACATGCCCTGTGCAGTGATCTAAGCAGTGGCCTTGTTTCCCTCATTAAGTGCTGAGGAAAAATAACCCTTCATAGCTTTGCTCGTTTTCTTTCGCTGCTGTGAGCTCCCTGTTCCGTTTCTGGTGGACAAGTTAATGTTCTAGTGTGCCTGTGGTGTGTATAGCCCCGTTTCCACCGAGCAGTGTGGTCAAGGAATTGCGCGCCCTCCTTGCCCTCGCAAACGAAGAGGCCATTAAGTGTCAGATGACAGGAACGGTGAAGGACGGGCCGACTTGGGAGAGAATCGCCAAAGGACTGACTAGCTGCGGCTTCCCTCCCACGTCACTGTTTACGTCACACGCTGAGCTACACGTTTTGTTACTTGCTCACGCCCTCCATTGTCCTGAAAAAGGCACATTCTGTATGAACAAAAGTAGGTAGGCGGCATTTTGCTGCACTCCCCGATTTTGTTTTTATACTGCCAATGCTGAAAAAAGACTGATTGGGCTTTCCTGCAAATTTGCACAATTCCTATTTAAAAAGGGCTTATATCACAGTGATAGACTCAATGATCTGGTGATGACTGGAGAGGAGAGCTGATGTTTTATACTGCACGGTAGATTACTGAATGGTTCTCAGGTGAGCAATAGAGAGCAGGTTAGTTGAATGAATGTATCAGGAAACCAAAAGAGCAAGGGAGCTGCCATGCACACAGCACAGACACACAGTGAGACACATAGGGGGAGGGGAAAGAGAGGATAAGGAAAAAGCACAGGGAAACTAGTGACCCAGCCAGGGCTGTGACATATTTTGTGTTTCAGTTGTAGCTTTTCATTTATTCTGCTCAGCACTTAGCTTTGGTTGCTTTGTACTTCGTGACTCTGCTTTAGTTGCAGCTTTGCATTTATTTTGGTTTCTCTGATCTGCCTTTAGTTAGGGGGCCAAGCCCCCGCGGGGCCTGGGGAACGTGTATGCAAGTAGATGCGTTTCCCAGGACCAGCGGTGCTGGAAACCCTATTGTAATTGTAAAGATTTTTTTTTCCTCTATTTTTATTCTTCCGTAGATAAAAGTGGCGCTGCAGGGTAAACCATGCATGGGAGGGCGGTGCAGGTACCTCAGACACCAAAAATTACACATATCCACCTGCAGGGGGCGCCATACTCAAGAAATCGCGTTTTGGCATATAACTCCCACACAGTATGTCGCACATTCAAAAACCTCATGTCCCTGGATTCCCTAAATGGAGCTGCATCACATGGGCTAGGCCCTGCCCATTTCTGCCTTGCCTTTTTCCCGGCAAAATTGCAAAAACTGCAAAACCTACTTTTTCAAACTCCTCCTAGGGATTTTGTCCAATCTGCATGAAACTCGGTACGTACACTCCCGACATGGACCTGATCTAAAGTTGAGAAAAGAATTTTGCTCAGTCAAAAAATTTGCGAATTATTCCCAAACAAATTTTTGTAGCTAGCTATAAAAATGCTAACTGTTCTGTATCTCGGTCAAATTAAATGCTATCAACACTAAATTGGAGATCCATAGTTGTCATGTTACTGTGAGGGCATGAACTGAATTTGGCGAATGTTGACCACTAGGGGGCGCTACAAATATGGGATGTTAATATCTCCTAAAAGGCTACACGGATTTTTACCAAATTTGGTGGGTATGATGGAGGGCCATTCCTGAGGCCATATACTGAAGGTGATCATGATTGGTCAAAGTGGGCGTGGCTTATTACAAGATAAACAACAACCATTTATTTCAGCTGAACTATTGTACTGAGGGCTGTGAAATTTATAGAGTACATGTAGAACAGGACACACACCTCCCATACCAAAAATTGTGCAGATACTCCACTAGGTGGCGCTATGCTGGATGCAAACATGTTTCTGCCTGTAACTTCCACATTTTAAATCACATATTCATGACCTTTATATCCACATATTCCCTGAATAGAGCTGGATATTCTGACATAGGCTACGTCCACTTCCGCCGCAGATTCCCTTCGTTAAGTCGCTACATGTCCAAAACCCACTTTTTTCTTGATCTTGTTCGATATGTGTGAGAAACTTTGCACAAACCATCTCCAGATGTCTCTGATCAAAAGTTGTGAAAAGAATTTTGGTACTCCAAAAAATGCGCTAGTTATAATCAAACAATTTTTTTCCCAGCTAAAAAAAATATATTGTTGCATATTTTTGTCAAAGTAACTGCTATTAACATCAAACTTGAGTCAGTCAGTCGACTTTCGTGGGGTCCGTGGGGCGTGGGGCCGAGTTGCGCAAGGAGGCTTGGCCCCCGTTCATAACTGCTTGCAGTTCTAGTTTTGTGTATTTCTTTCCAATGAATTGCTGATGTCCTGCTCAGGGTTGGTCAGTTACAGCCAGTGTTCAAACTAGATAATCTGCTCGACTTTTTAAGCATTGTAGTGTTGTAATTAATGAGAATTGGACATGGGACATGAAAGACAGTCATCTGAAACAATTACAATTAGAATCACAGTTATCTATGATTAAGGTCCTAAACTCTGTGAGTGAAAGGAGTGTGTCTAATTTCAGGATGTGTTGTAGTGCGTTCCAAGAGCTAGGGGCATCATAACAAAAGGCAGTCTTACCAATACTTGTACAGACTCGAGGAGTCAGCAGTCAATGATGGTATGAAACAGTCAAACATATTATTTAAAAATTGTAAGTCACTGCAACCATGAGAGGTCCTTAAGCAAACAGTCATACAAAATATTAGTAGTATGCACACACAAAACAAATCAGGTAGCAGTATAGTTTCACTGTTTAAATACTGAATGTGTTGTATTTGATTTCAGGCTGACAGAAACACAGATGTGTGCAGAGAGCTGGAAGAAAAGATGAAGCAGGAACTTCAAAAAATCAGATTGTCCATGCAGAAGACTTATGACACCTTTGAAAGATGCCTCACTGAGGGGGTTGAAAAATCCAAAAGTTCCTGGGAAAGACTCTTGAAGGAAGTCCTGTATCCTGTACGTATTATAATTACATCAATACAACTGATTTTGCATTACATATGAATTTTTTAATTGTTTTACATTTTCTTTTGTTTCAGCCGGATACTTCAGGTAGTGGTTATCACAGTGTACTGAGGTGTGTAGTTAAGAATGGTGGCACTCACAAACCAAAGAACAGAAAACTAATAAACCTCAATATGGAGTTAACTTCATGCCTGACTGACAGCATTGATGAGGAATTCAAGAAGACCTTCCCGTAAGAAATGACCTCATGAAGACATAAAACCCTGTGTTGGCTAATCTTTACAAGCTATGGAGAATTAAAAATTCTACATTATACAGTAATGCTAATTGTGTAATGTAATACATACTGTACAAACATATGACATTACTGAAATACATACTTGACAAAACCTTATTTATGAAACATAACAAATATGTTTCAGAAACGAAAGAAGATGTGGACCATTCAACGGGATCATCAACTCGTTTTCACTTGAAACAGAGAAGATGAGAGAGAGGCAAGAGTACAAAGATGTCGAACTGCAACTGATATTTCTCAAGACAGAGGTAAAAGTTGATGATGGTACCGTCTCATTCATTATTCCATTATTAAGCTGTTTGTACAGGTCGGGGTGATGAAAGCAGAAGGGTGAGCAAATCAACCCAAGCATCAAGTTTGTGACTGAGGACTGAAATGAAGGCAAAACACTGAAGAATTTAACATTAAAAATATATTTTTGAGCTGATAATTTAATTTCATAGACTACATTGTATATAGAGACTTCTATTAATACAGTAAAGGTTAGCAGTGCAAATTAAAAACTATAAACACCACAGGGCGTGCTCTAGAATCAGTTTAATTGTGTTTAACTGCTTTTCAGGTAAAATCTGTAAAAAAAGAAAAAAAGGGAAGGAATAAATTGATCTTAATTGTAATACTTTTATTTTATTTGAAAATATGTTGATCTGTGCTTCCTGTTCTTAAGGAAGAGAAAATGAAGACAGACCTCAACAAAACCATCCGGGAGCAAAAGAAAATGATCTACAGCAGTCTGATGGAGACAATCAAGGAAAACATGCTAAAATGCTATAAAAGTAAGATAGCAGACTGTGACACATACAACCTGACACAATATTATTACATACCTACATTAATGTAATTGTGCTGAAAAATTTAATTGACATAATTTAACTGTTTATTTTAGAAGCAGCAGGATTTAAAGGACAGGACATGCTGAAAAACATGAGGAACACTATTGAGAACCATGTACGACAATCAAAGGACGTCATGTTTCAGAGGGCGAAAAATGTTATGTTGGAGCAGCTGGAAAACTTGATGGTTTGTCACATTTTTAAATACTTCATACAATTAATCAAACATGTGCTGCACATCTTTATCATCGTCCACAGTTCTCATCCTTTACATGAGGGCTCTCTATTCAGTTGACATGTGCATCATTCCTAAAGCTGCTTCCTAAAACACTGCAGGCACTGGCAACATTCAACTATTGTTATTAATCTGACACAGAAACATATAAAAATGATGTAGCTATTAACCAATATGCCCAGTCTGAGGTGCCCTTTAAACACTCATCTTAAAAGTAATTTTTTGTAATATTCAGTAAATCTTGAACACCATATTTGGCTGTGTGAGTGATGAGTGATGAAGAATTTGATGCTAATTTAGGAGGAGATCCTGGAGAGACTGGAGAAAACAATGCAGGAATCACTCGAGCTTTCCCTCAAGACAGATAGTGACTCAATGCCAGGTATATGATTTATAACATCATCAACAAAAATACCAAAGATGCTGTAAATGTTTCATTGAAATGTGTAAAGCAACACATTTTCCAATTATGTATTTGATATTGCACTTGTTGTAAACAATGGGTTGGGTTTTTTAGAAGTTAAAGAGGAGCTTCAGAAGGTGAAGAACTACCACAACAACCTGATGGGAGGCCAAAATGAAGAACCCATTATAATCGGGTAATACTTTTGTTGAAGTTTCTCCATTATGTCTTGAATATGAACTGTTCTGAATAATGTTAACAATGCTTTAAATTATAGTAGTGCTGATCTGCCCGGCCCAGCAGCTGCAGTGAGTCCATGATTTGTGCACAGGTACGTTTTAGCGAAACTGATGATCCAAGTCGATGATTGGCTAGATTTTCTGACAGCGCCAGGGCCCTATTTTACATCTGGCACAAAGCGACGCACAGGCAAAGGCAAAAGTATTGTGCGCCCATCTGTGCGCCCATGGGCATGCAGTCTAACATTGAGAAGTGGTCAGGTTGAGGAGTGGTCAGGCACATTGTTGATGCATTGCTAGTGATTTCACCACTGAAAAAAAAAACAACAAACAAACAAACATTAAAAAAAAAAGGTCAACTAAAGTCAGCGGCACAGTATTTTCCTTCAGTCTGAAGGGCAGCCTCTGTTTGTTCTGTGGGACAAACACAGTAATCTTGTTGTTCAGACATTTTGTTGTTTGTGTTGCTGAATAAAAGGTCTGCTGACCTGAAATCTCTGTAGGCCTAAACAAATTACAGCTTCATTTTCATCAGGAAAGCACTTCCCCACTAGAGACGCTGTGCGCATTTACACACAAGGAATAGCACTGTAATTTCACTCATTATTTCAGAAGCTAAACATTTAGTTCAAGTTTAACTACAGTTTTTATGTCGCTGTGCTGGTGACAGCCATGGCATGATGAGGCATGATGTTTTCAGGTTGTCCTTCTGTCTCAAGACGTATAACATTTACGAGAATGGGAGGGATGTGAGGTCAAAATGGCCTTGACCTTTGACCACTAAAATCTAATCAGTACATGGTTGAGTCCAAGTGGGTGTTTGTGCCAAAGTTTGGAAAATTCCCTCAAGGCATTTCTGAGATATCCTGTTCATGAACATGAGATGGATAGACAGATAGACGGACAGACTATTCTCATGAACAGGAACGCATGGAAGAAATGTCTTAAAATTTGGCACAAACGTTCACTTAGACTCAACAATGAACTGATTCGATTTTGGTGATGGAAGATCACAGGTCAAGGTCATTGTGACCTCACAAAATATGTTCTTCGCCATGACTCAAAAATTCATACCCTAATTATAACAACATATTTCACAAATGTCAAATAAGATGAAATGATGAGGACAATTCCAAAAGGTTAAAAGGTCAACTGCACTGTGACATCATAATGTTCTGCAAATAAACACTTTACTCAGGAAGAGAGGGGAAACATTTGCTCAGATCCTGAATAGGTGACACCTTCCTTGGGTGCCCATCTTGAAACTGTGCTAATTGTACAGATTTTCTGTGCTGCCAGGATGAAGGTGTGAGTGAAGCATCTAATGTTTTAGAATATGTAGCTTCTTTGCAGCAACACCCATAGTTGAAGCATTGCCAACTGTCATTGCTACGTATGAGTCTAGACAGACATGAATGTAAACTGTATCTGCAACTTGACTTGTTTGCAGAAACATATAACTGCGAGATGGTAATTCTAGTTAAACTGTCGCCTAAATTGGGGTGTCAGTGGCTTAGTGGTAGAGCAGGTGCCCCATGTACAAGGCTGTTGCCGCAGCGGCCTGGGTTCGAGCCCAGCCTGTGGCCCTTTGCTGCATGTCTCTCCCTCTCTCTCTCTCCCCCCTTCACACTTCACTGTCCTTTCAATCATTCATTCATTCATTCATCTTCTAACCGCTTCATCCTCTTGAGGGTTGCGGGGGGGCTGGAGCCTATCCCAGCTACATCGGGCGAGAGGCAGGGTACACCCTGGACAGGTCGCCAGACTATCGCAGGGCTGACACATAGAGACAAACAACCATTCACGCTCACATTCACACCTACGGACAATTTAGAGTCTCCTATTAACCTAGTCCCCAATCTGCATGTCTTTGGACTGTGGGAGGAAGCCGGAGTGCCCGGAGAGAACCCACGCTGACACGGGGAGAACATGCAAACTCCGCACAGAAGGGCTCCCACGCCCGGGATCGAACCGGCAACCCTCTTGCTGTGAGGCGAGAGTGCTAACCACCACACCACCGTGCCGCCCTCCTTTCAATCAAAGGCAAAAAAAATGCCCTAAAAATATCTTTAAATTGTCACCTAAATGTCCTACGATATTTGCTGTAGTGACATAGTAACTGCTCTAACTGCATTACTCTCAGCACAAAACCAATTTGCCAAATCCGCCATGTAAATAGCAGTGTGCTGGGTGCAGGTGCAACATGCTTTTAAAGGTAATGGGAGATGGCACTTGACTGGTTTAATTTTATGCTATGCCCAAACCACACAAACGATTAATTAAGGTTCCTTTGCCCTTACACCTTACTTTGCACCCAGATTATGTGACTTTTAACCAGCAAAAGTGGAGTTGGACACACCCTAAATGCACTTGTGACATGAACTTTAAACTACTATTGATTGTTTATGGTCCATACTGTTTGTCATGACAATAAATGTCACAACCTCACTGTTTATCTCTGCTGGATATTTCAGGTTTGCTCAGTGGAGAGAAAAAGCAGACACCTGATTACCCACTGAAGGTCCCTGCAGGCATGCTGATTAGAGATCGGATGTCTGCGGATTTTATCTTGACCATTTTTTTAAGTTGTTATCTCTGTTCTCCTTAAGTTTTGTTTTGATATGTACTTTGAGTTTGCCTGTTGTGAATTACACACAGAGGTATTTTAAATTTTCTTTTTGGTAGGACATTTTGCTTTTAGTTGATAAATGATCATTAGTTGATCAGTGAAGTAGTTTTCAAACTTTTTGTGCCTAAGGCACACCAAAGGGCAACCCAAAATTTTAAGGCAAGCCTGTATTTATATCTGTGCACCATAGCTTCCATTATGTTTGTTATCACTCTCTAAGACAATCGAAATACGAAAAATAAGACAGGTAACTTTAGCAGATACTGTCTACAGACACTTTTTTTTCTCTTTTCTTCGGTGGTAGGTCATCTTGGCTGGTGCTTTGTTGTAATTTGCCCTGGACAATAAAACAATCCATTGTCCCACTCACAGCATTATCCTTTTAAATGTTATCGTCCCTTACACTGGCTGCCAATCAGGGCTTTTGATGCGTCACACACTTTTTCTTTTCTTTTCTTTTGCAGATATAAATATAAAACAAAACAAATACATATACATATCTCTCTTGGTAGAGAGGAAGACAAGGAAATGTGCAGGTGAAACTCGAAAGGTTTATAGAGTGACCTCACCTTTACTGAACAATCATTTAAGCAAAGAAAAGAAATAATATTCCCACGTGTGAATGGCGACAAATAGGTTCCCTGTAAAAGTTTTTTAAAAATGTCATTTTTTAGCTAGAGTTTGCCTTTCTATTAGGTAATGGGTTAGTACAACATACTGATACAGTCAGTAACTTTTTGTATAGGCCCAGCTGAATTGTTCATATTGTGTGGTTTGGCACCTTTTGAGAATCACTGGGTGAGTGAGTAGAAAATGTGTGTGTGTGTGGGTATGTGTGTGTGGGTGTGTGTGTGGAAACAAAGGTCAAGTCAGAATCAAATCATTTTTTTTTGTTTTTAATGTTTTAACATGTTTTTCCTCTTGAATATTATGTTCATGTTTGTCTATGTTTTTATTTTAGTAGTGTAGTATCAGTGGGTTAGGATGGGCAGGCAGATATCTCAATGATTTTTATAGATGTTTAACTAAGACCTTGAACCTTGATTTAAGTAAATCCTGTATGTTGGATTTTGCAAAGACTTGAAGCTTCAAGTCTTGATCCTTTCTTCATGTTCATGTTTTTTGAGTGACAAAATTGTTGCTTACTACAAAATAATGATTTGTGTGTGTTCATTCATATATGAGAAATGGACAGAACTAATAGTAATATATCAGTTTATTTGGCTTATCCAGATTTGCTGAACAATTGTTCTCTTTTTAATCTACATTGATTTTAAAAGCATTATTGTATGGGATATGGTATATTGTTTTATACACCTCAATAAAGTTTGAGTTAAAATGCCACATGTAGTTTGGCTTCTTTGTGGTTTATGTTGATTTATATTAACATTAATTTTGACTGTAAGATAAACAACAGATTTTCCAACATTGTTCTTGTCTAAATCCTCTAACTGAAAACTCTAAAAGTTCTTACCTAAAGCTAAGTTTCCTGACATAAATCTACATTACAGTACCCAAGCTCTTACAGTAACAGACACCACAAATGCTATCTATCTGGTGTCCAAGTAGTTGTTGCAAATATATTGTCCTTTGGTAAATTATACCACAGTACGTTAGACATTATCATAGGCTTGTTCACATAGTCTTGGTGTTTGTGAAACAGAGCATGTCAGTGTGTAAAGATTGTGTAATTCTGCACGGTCATTATCAGCGTCACTTTTGTTTCCCTCTCATCAGTCAGTGCACTCCCAAAGTGCTGATAAAGGATCCCTCTATGAAAAGGTGTATGCAGGGTTAACAGTGTGCTTGTTTATAGTGTTGTCTGATTTTCTTAAACATTCACATGCCATCAGGTGACAGTAATATTAATTGCTGTTCAGGTTCAAACAGGCTCAACAGAGGTGTGTTTCATTTTTAAGATTAGTGGGAATGGCAGGTATGTGTTATGCTAATATATGTTAGCAAAGTGCCGCTGACTGATGCAACAACAACAAAAAAAAACAATCAAAAAGTGATTCATCACCACTCTTAACAAACCATCTTTTACTTCTTTGGCTGATCTGGTATGCCTTGAGGTTAGCTCCTCTTTGGGACAGACGGTTGAATCCTTTTTTTTTTTTTTTTTTTTTTGGCCATTTTGCCTTTATTGGACAGGACAGGTAAGCATGAAGAGGGAGAGAGAGAGAGGGGGATGACATGCAGCAAAGGGCCACAGGCTGGATTCGAACCCGGGCCGCTGCGGCAACAGCCTTGTACATGGGGCGCCTGCTCTGCCACTAAGCCACCAGCGCCCCAGACAGTTGAATCCTTTTTGTGTGAGTTTGGGTGTGTGCACGGTGAGTAAGCTGCTGTTGATGCTGTGTGCCAGCAAGTTTTATGACATGTCTCACCATGCCTTTGTAACTTTGTTAGAGGTAACCCTCCCACAATGACTGAGGCAATCAGCCTCAACCAACTGTTATGATTTTCACCTCTCACATTTACCTGGAATAGGTGTGGTTGGGTGGAGGCCCAATGTTACCACCTTCTGGTCGTACAGACACAGAGCCCATTTCACCAGCAGTAAGTAAGACAGTTTGAACACTAGATCAAGTGTCCTATATTAATTATTTGCTACCCAAAAGCTGAAGGTTTGTGCCTTGTTAGACATTAACATTGTTATTCAAAAATGTTGCTTTTGGTCCTTATTTTGGAAAATAGAGAAAAAGATGTCCACACAGTCCGGGTGCTGTTCATTTCCAAAGATTCTATTATACAGGAAGACATGTCAGTTTAGCTTCTGTCCTTATAATGATTGCTCTTAATGTCCAACCAGGCTCAGCTGGGGTGTGTTATTAATTTCTGATTAATGGTAATGGCCGGTAACAATGCATCTAAGACTATTTTTGTGAGAGTCGAAAGGACAGGTCAGCAGAAAGCTTTCTTCTTAGAGGACATCAGGTGTAAATGTGAGTATGTGGATGGTTGGCTTGTGCCTGTAGCAAACACTTAAGAGAGATATTAGTCCTACTGTGTCGGCTTAAATCGTGAATGACAATCAGTGTTGTGTGTGATTACTGATTGTTTTATCCTGTGTAGTGTGTCAGAGCACACTTTAAAAAATGATTCATGGGGCTAGTGGATAACACTTAAAATAAAGAAGTTTTAAAAAGCATTACAAAAAATATGTTTTTTACATTAAAGTTAACAACTTGTTTTAAGAAGTTGGTCAAATTGAAAACATATTTACCATTTTTGAGTTGGGTTGAATAAAAGTAAATAAATTACAATGTCTCTTTGACCACTAAATATCACCTTAAATATCACCAACTTTTGGTTCTGCTTGTTTTTCGAGGTCAAAGCAAATCACAGTAGTTGTACTAAACTAATTCAGTTTGTCAAATTATAAAGACTCATAGGATTGGCTCACTAATGAGAGTTGGAACTACTTAAAAAAATGTGTGCAAATTGTTACTTTAATTTTTAAAAGTTGAACCAGTGGATAGTGTAGACGACAACCGACATTGTGTCGGGGATGCCTCATGATGTCCCAACAGGAACATGAGTATGTTTCTATTGGAACGTCATGAGGCGACCACTCCCATCACAGCCATGACTTTGACCAAAAGACTTTGACTTTGCTGTAGTGGACTATTGTAAACATGGCATAGCCAAAGAGGAGCGATGTAGGTGCTGCTGTGAGGTGGGATTGTAAAATGGCAACAACACCCCAGACTTTTTGATGTTTCCTCGAGGGACTACCACAACAGAGTGAAAAGGAAAATTCTGGCATGAAATAGCAAAGGCACTTCAGCAACCCAGTGGGGGAGCTTTTACTGTCAAACATTGGCAGGAACTTGACAAGAGTGCAGCAACAACGACAAGAACCTTCTCCTCCCGTCCTGTCCCTTTACAACTGGTGAAAAGTAGTACAAAATATACATTTCCTCAAGTCCAGCACCTAAGTACAGTTTTGAGATTTTATTACTACTTCCTTCTAATGTTATTTACTTTATACTTTAACTCCACTTTGTTTCAGAGGGGGATATTGTACATCTTCCTCCAGCACATTTATCTGACAGCTGCAGTCACTAGTTCCCTTCTGTTTGGCCTCCCCCAGAAAACCCTCCATAAACTTCAACTGGTACAGAATTCAGCAGCTCGCATCATTTCAAGAACACCATCCACTCACCACATCACACCCATCCTGCAGCAGCTCCACTGGCTCCCCATCACATACCGCATTCAATACAAAATCCTACTCCATACATACAGAGCCATCCACAGTCTTGCCCCTCCATACCTCTCTGATCTCATTAATATCTCTGTACCTACCCGTACCCTCCGATCCTCTTCCTCCATCCATCTCTCTGTCCCCTCTGCTCGCCTCGTCACCATGGGGGGCCGAGCATTCAGCCGCTCGGCTCCCCAGTTTTGGAACTCCCTCCCCCCTGACCTCCGCAACACGGACTCCTTACCCCTCTTTAAAACCAGACTGAAAACCCATCTGTTCAAACTCTCATACTCCGTCTGATCCTTGCACTGTCCATTGTATTTTGTTGTTTGTTTTTATCCCTGTTTTTATGCACTTCTGTACTTTTGTAAGGTGACCTTGAGTGCCATGAAAGGCGCCCTTAAATAAAATGTATTATTATTATTATTATTATTACTAGTTGCTTTTCAGATTAAGAATGTATATTTAAAACAGGATGAACTCATAAAAGGTGATGTTCAGGATTAAACCAGTGGTTCCCAGCCTTTACAGCATGTGTCCTCTTATTAAACATTTCCTCCCTTGTCATGTTTAGAACAAAGACTCTAAAACTTCGAGTTGTTAGTTTAACCAAAGAGACATTTCCCATCCAAACTTCTCAGATGATCCAGTTTAAACAACAGATCAACGCCCAGAGGGATAAACATAAACATGTGTGTGTGTGTGTGTTGTGGGGGGGAGGGGAACTCTGTGGTGCTGACTGTGTGCAGGGCGTGTATCTATTTCCCATCAGAACTTACAAACAGAGTTGGAGGGAGGCTGTACCACTAAAAGATTCAGTGCCAGTTTGCAGTACCAGGAAGAAGCGACAGCAGCTGCCGGACTAAACCAGTTTGGTGAAGTTGGAAAGATAATCACCAAAATTGCAGAGAATTGTGGTTTATTAAATCAGTGAAGTCTGCATGAAGTCGACTTGTGGGCTGGATGAATTGTAGCTTTGAACAGTCATTTTAGGCGGGATTGTCGTGTTCTCCTCCAGCTCATTCATCTTCAGTCACCCAGATGTAAGTACGCTAACCTCAATGCATTACATTCACAGCTAAATATATTACTGAGAGACTAAGTTTAACTGTTAAATACTATGTAGTGGCCTAGTGTGCTGTTTTGACATTCATTTACTATAGATTTAATATTCAACATGTTAATATACTCCAATCCTGCATCCTCCAAAGAATACTTCTGCCTGCTAAGTTTTTTTATTTAATCAAGGATGCCTGGAAAGTTTGAGTCATTTCTTTCCATAATAACAAAATGAAAGTGAAAGAGAGTGGTAGGAGGTGGTGGGGTACTAAAATTGCCCTTTGGTCAGGCTTGTCCTTTTTGACTAATTGTCTCAAACTACAAGTCACTAATAAACCTGCTGAACTAAACATATTATGAATCCTTTTTTATTAAATCTGCTTCTGATAGTACAGTGCCATGTCAATCGGGAGAGACTGATGTGGATGTCTGTGGAAAGTCTTTGGCCATTAGACCCCATGGAGATGGTATGAGTTAAGGAGGGTGATGAATCCATAGTTGAATAGGGAGGTGGTGAAGATAGATGAGAGGAAGATGGAGAAGTGCTGATAATCTGGATGATACGATGGGTGGAGCTGAGTGGGGTGGAGGAGGGTGTGAAGATTCTGTCTAAAATAACGGCTGACAGCAGCAGAGGAGAGAACAGATTCAAAAGTTTGCAGTGGCATCCTGTTTGGCTGATAGAGATCGTGGCAAAGTTTGATTGGATAACTAGAAGAGTGAACACCCATAGTGAGCTGACAGGAGGAAGCAGTGGGAGCGGGATGGAGAGAAATGAAAGTCTTCCTGATTGAACTTAAACTGAGCTTCATTTATTGTTCCTGTTGGTGTAATTTAAAGTGCTTTATCAAGATAATCCATATCAGGGCTTGATTTCTATCACAACTGTCTGCTCTCAATAGTTGTTTAAAGAGACACTGACAAAGCTTAAATGTTTGTCTAAAATGGGATTTTTTAAAACAATGATTATTCGCACAGGAGCATGTAAACCATCAGATCTGTCAGTTTATCTGAGCGAAAGATTCAAATGGGTTTTATTGTGATAAAAAAGGTCTTAACACAAATATTCATATGCAGTATTTGTATCCTATCTCTGTATCTCTATAAAAAAATAAGTTAAGCCATATGCAGCTTCCATTTCAGTTTCGTCATTGTCTGCTACTAATGTTAACAGTGGAATTTAAGCTGCTCTGCAAGCTCTGCACAGCAAGTACAAAGAGCAAAAGAGGAAGTGCAGGTTTCCTGTAATATGAATTTATAGAGTTGTCACTGCTCCAAGTCTCTCAATGAACTTTGCTTATACAGCTCATGATAGCTCGATTATCAGCAGTGATTTTCTAGACCTGCAAAGTTTTTTGATTTGGTCTTTCTTCCTTGGTGTTAGTGCTTCTACCGCAAGACAGTAAGTGACTAGTTAAATATATTTGTTGTTGTTGTCTTTTTCAGTTGTGTTTTTGTTGTTATTTCCTACTTTGTTGTGCTGTAGGCTAAAGACAGTAAGACAAGGTTAATACCGTTAAACGTCCAGTTATGACTTGCACATGACTTTAAGTTATTAAAAAGACATTTGTCCTTATAACTACACTCTATCTATATTTCACATACAGTGCCTGTTAGCAGGAGAACTCACTGAGCTCTGTGCAACATGCCGTGGCTCTGTCAAAAAGAGACTAGGGGCATATTTCTTTTTCTGGGAGCTTCTGAAACACGCTGCACTGTGTCTGCTGGAATATTACAACAATTGTCTTTAGTGGCAGCGATCAGCCCAGGTGGCTGGCAGAGATCTGCACTCTACTGAGTGCACTTTTCTAGTTAAGGTTGGATTTCTTTTCAAATATTAACATTTACAAGAAGCTAATGATGCTGTAAATAAATGTCTGTTTGAAATGTGTGGACAGGTAAGTGAAAAGCAGAGCAGACTCTAGTAGAAAGAAACGACAGATGGTCAGTTATTTGTGATGTAACTTTCCACCAAATATTTGCTGAGGACACTTTTGTCAGAATGCCATTATCAGTCTCATGACCCCTTCTTTTCCTTTAATGAACTAAAGTGATTGTAACTGTTTCCAAAATGCCAAGCAGTAATGGTTGATCAAAATATATTTTTTGTTTATTTCTCTTTACCTTACAGTTGCTGTTCTTGGTCATGGATGATTTTGTTCGGAACAAATTAACTGAATGGGATCTCAGTGAGTGGATAGAAAAATTTCAAGGTAATACTGAAATGTCTTTCCATGCTTCTGTGTTGGGCACAAATATTATACAATGTTGGTATCTACTAATACAGACATAAAAAATGCTGCAACATGTTTCTGCAGCACAGTGCTGACTTATCATTGACAGACATATTTTTAAGACAAAGGGAGTGATCAGTGTTGACAAAGTAAAAAACAGTATTGTAAAGATCTTGTACATTTTATATTAAATACTACTCCTCCAATCCCAAGCTACACCCTCTTTGGCGAGCCATGGCCCCAAGGTAGAGGGCTCTGCCTGTGCTAATATTAAGGTTACAATATCGTAACCTTTGTTCTCTCTCACACGTGCTCCGCACTCACTGAACTCTTTGGGTACAGAGGGTCCACTGAATGAACGCCCTGTTGTGACATAACATCAACCCAGCTTCACTGATCTTGACCAGCTAAAGGTTAGTCACTGTAGCCTGGCTACTTGTTTATAACCTAGGCAGCCTCTTTGTCATGCAGCAGTGGTGGCAGAGGTTTCCTATTCTCTGAAAACCCAGCTGACGACGGTAGCAGGTGGGCTGTCAGGAAATCCTTGAGGGGGGGCACGCTGTTTCCATGCAACCCTGCACCCTGACAAAATTCACCGAACCTGCACAGGGCTCTTGTTCTTAATGGCTGTTGTCAGGACGTCTCAACACACCGCCAGATGTCTGGAAGAGGGTGTGAGATGAAAGCTGCCTGAGCTGGGCGAGCTGGGCCATAAAATCCCACACATAGATGGCTCCCCAGCTTGGGTGAAAGTGGAGAGGGCAGCAAGAGCCCAATACTTCCTGCCACAATGGTCATCACCAGCACAGAGATGTAGGCGGTGGGGGTGAGAGCCTCAGTCATCAATCTCGAGCTCTGGCTCACTCTAATCACAGCTGTGCATCACATGTCCGAAGTGATCCTACCACTGTTGGCACCAACTCCTGGGCAGCTCTCGGCAAGCTGTGCAGGGAGGTGGCTGCTGAACACCAATTTCTGCATGGTCTGCATCCTGATTGGCTGGCCACATTTATTCAGATTCAGTGTTTGAATGCGGGCACGGGATTGGAGGAGTAGTATTATCCATAGAGTCCAGTAGAGGGTGGAGCCTGTCTGAGAAAAACTGCTGCTCTGTAGCATGTTTTGAGTTATTGAGATGAAGATCTCAGCACAAGCAGCACTGAAACAAAGACTAAAGGGTGACATAAAATACAATCTTAAGCGCTATATCTTAAGGCTGGCACACATTACAGGATTTTTCAAACCCTCACAGATTTAGAGACCGCACACATGATGATAACAAAAGACAGATCGCACAAGATCTCTCTCTTCTGATCTTATAGTGTGTGGTGTGCAACGGGATGAACTACGGAGCACACCACACACTAACCCATTCTTCAGCAGAGTATCAGGTTCTTGACGCTCAATATTCCAAATCTCGTGTGGTAAAACGTGACTTCAGTGTAAACAAACATGGCAGACGTTAGCTGTTAGCGATTACCGGGTACATCCACTGCAGTAGCAATTTCAGTCCAACTCTTCTCTTTGTCCGTTCTGTTGTCGTACGTTTTGGATGAAACGTTATATAAGCATTCATGCTGTTGCCACAAGTCAACAAGTTGGTGCTCCATTTCGGAGGTCCAAGAGACTTTGCTCTTCATATCTCATGTTTGTTTTCGCTTCCTTTTCCGTCAGTCAGCTGACTCAGCTCGGGTCTTGATTGGCTGTTGGTCCGGTACACGACATTACACACTGTACATGCTCGGCTCTTCTCTGAACACCCCACTCGCTACAGGATTTCTGGTCACAAATATTAAACATGTTCATTATTTACGATCTCTCCTTCCAAGGTCTTCCAATCGGATCGGACTAGACAAAATCACTCTGAACACACCCCACACCACAGGAAAATCAGACACGATGTCATTTGAAAACATCAGACAATCGGGCCTTTGCTGGCTTTGATCGGAAGGGGGAGATCGGGACAAAATTCGGCCCAATTATCCTGTAATGTGTACCCAGCAATAGGCAACTGGACTTGATGAGTTTCATGAAGACGTTTCACCTCTCATCAAAGAGGTTTCTTCAGTTCAAACGCACTGTTGCAGAGTGGCAGGCTTAAACTCTGTGTGGGTGTGAACCCTTGCAGAGTCAACTCTGTTGGGTGAAACTCTTCAAGAAACTCAAGAAAGTCCAGTTGCTTATGATATAGCACTTTAGATTATCATGACCTGGGTGACTGAGAATCTTCACTAACTTAAAATACAATCAATATGCATTCAGCTCAAACAACCAGGCTATCAGCACTGTGTGCCTGTAATGCTCACACCTATTTCCCTCCTTAAGAGACTTGAAATTAGTTTAAGTTTTGCATGACTATGATTCAACTAAATATTTTTTGATTTCAGATGAAGGCATTGACACTGAAAGTCTTTACTGTCTTGGCCATGAAGAAATCGCTGCCTTGATCCCAAAAGTAGGACCCAGGGCAAAATTCAAGAAGAAACTAAAGTTGTTAAAGGTAATGTTCTGCACTGTAAAGACAATTAACAAAAAAATAATACACAATCTCATACAATCTCATTGATAACAATAGCATTAAAGAGAATGTAACATTTCCTAAAGGTGCTGTATGTTTCTCTGGAGAAAGAGTTCATCGTTGAGTCTCATTCTCAGGTCGTCAAATACTGGTGCTTTGGGTTTCGTTGTTTAGTCCAACTACCAGCCTAAAGCGTCTGTATTTGATGACCTGGGTATTTTATTGTAGACACAGCTTACAACTTCACACACCGTACAATGACACAGACCCTCGAAAGCAGTTTACCAAACATTCTTATACCTTTCCTCAGATAAGCATCACACCTAACTTTTTGTGTGTGTATGTGTAGGTAGATGTGATTTCCTGTTGTTTCTAGAGCTCTCTCATATTGTCCCACCACGTGTTTTAACATCCTGTTGTTTGACAGGTAACTCTGTTCTAAGACCTCTCCCCAGAGTGAGACTGTTCAAGGTTGCCCAATTTTTTTTGTTTTGCCTCAAACTTGACCTTAAAGGTCAAGTATTGACTTTTCGCCACCACATATCCCCCCTTTTCTACCAATTAGGTAGAACATACATAAATGATGTCAAATGGCCAGATTGCTGCTGCTGTCAGATTTCATATAATTAATCAGGGATACAAATGTGAATTAACTAAAATGAATAGTAAGATGACAAATCATATGATAGAACACATGTAATGCAATACTGTGATGTGACAAGGTGTGTGCCATCTGTCAAGTTCTTGAGTCCTTGGAGTCATCCCGCATAGTCCTTTCATTGAATCCACACCTGCAATGTGCTGCAACATTAGAAGTTCTTTTATTATTTCTCAGAGTTCATTTCACAGCTCTTAATCATCTAC
This sequence comes from Epinephelus fuscoguttatus, assembly GCF_011397635.1. Classification (NCBI taxonomy): domain Eukaryota; kingdom Metazoa; phylum Chordata; class Actinopteri; order Perciformes; family Serranidae; genus Epinephelus; species Epinephelus fuscoguttatus. Next base: position 24,172,031 of record NC_064770.1, on the reverse strand, counting down.
TTCTCCTGCGTCCAGAGGATAATCAGAATCATCCAAGTAGGCAGGGATGGGGGACCAAGCTGGATATCTCTCCCCATTCTCTGTATCCTTCTTCTGATTGAGGTAGATTTGTGCTATTTGTCGGAGTATCGTCATGTTCAACATGTGAGTCTGTTGGAGACCAGTCACAAGAGTCATCTGTTTGTCCAGAGCTTTTGGCACTGCCCCCTCAGCATGGGGATGATGCAACATGCCAAAAAGGAAACTGGTATTACAACTATCAATGCACTGATTCCTGCTTTAGTCAAAACGGCTCCCTGTTTCCCTACAATTTGGTCTAACCAATCCCAAGTCCCCCTTAACAGCACCACCATCAGTTCCACCCTCAATTTTGTGAGCTTTTCCATAGCCACAGAAAATATACGTACCCTCAGGTGCAGTATTGTTAGGAATGAAGGTGCAGCAGTATTTCCCAAACATGTGACAAACTCCTCCTCTGTCTGCTGTTAGCCATCCCAATACCTGTCTCTTTTGTAGAGTCACCGTTGTTGTTGCATGTAATTGACTTCCAAATGCTTTAAGAATTTCAGGTGTAGCATTGGTATATCTCTGCTGATTGTAGTAAATATAGTTTATCCAATGAACATTTTTATTAATGGTAATCCAAGGAAGTATAGATTCTAGTCCAGCTCGGACCTCGTCTTGTGCTTTGAACACATCTGGAATCCCCGTTGGCAGACTTTAAGTGTATCATTTACTCTATCATAAAACATCAACACCAGTTGCTTCAATCGCACTAGCGCGGAAAGCCAAATTCATCAAAGTGGCAACACATTTCGCAAGATATTATCTCCACACATCCAATAACTGTCTGCAACAGCAAACGTTTATTCACTCAGCAAATAAATGATGGGTCTAGTCATTGTTATGTTTTAACAAGTTTGATCTAAAGGCTCTGGATTTTCAAACCACACTGGTTTTGTTTTACGAACTCTATGGTTATGGTTGCTTCTGGAAACCAAGATAATACCGTCGTTACCTTGCAGCTGACTGTTTTGTAACCCATGAGAATTCCACCTTGTTCAGGAGCGAATCCTCCGCTTGCAAAACACTCATATTCAGCTAATTCATCTACTTTATAATTTGCGGATGGCTCGCTTTGAGATGTAGCCAGCAGAAGTTCAGCGCACACTTCTTTGAAGTTACAATCTGTGCATGTGTCTAAGTAGCTGTCAATGAACCTAGAACCGTAAAACAGTCTGCATTGTATACCAAATATGGACAGTATTTCAGGCCATGGAATGAATTCACCTTCCCTACATTTATGCCGTTGTACCATTTTTCATGATACTCATGATACTGGAGTTACCGGTGACTGCGTAGTGGTTTTTGACATATTAGCAGATCCTGGTATTACTCCATTTGTTTTGTTTTTTTTTCCGTACTGGCTAATGTATTAACCGTAGTATTTTCCGTAACAGTTGCGGTGACTTTATAAAAAATGGGAACATATGTTGAAACGTTGAACTTTGCTGGATTTAGTGTCATATTTGCTTCCATTTGTTAAGTGAAACTGGAAATGGTTAGGTTTGTGTCGGCCACATCTCCATCCATAATATCCTCGTCAGTGATGTTTAGCTGTGGGTCCCCTGGGAAAAGCTCCTGGGGATGAAATTTTCAGTATCTATGTCCCTTGGGGAAATATTCCATGGAAGAATTTTCCTGCCCTGCTTTCCCTTATTATTGGTGCTTATTAATTCTAAAGCATAAGTCCTATTTGGTTCAACCACCATTTCATTGAGTTGAGTAACCCATTCACTAACTTCCATAAACACTTTTAACCCACAGCTGACACACTGCTATGATAATCTCGTGTCCAACCACACAATACATTTTGTTCTGAGTCAGATTCAGATTCATCTACCTCTAATGCACCTACCTCGTCCCCACCTAGGCACCTAGGCAGAGTACTCGGCACCTCTTGTGGTGGAATGTACTGTTTTATTTTTCCGTTAATTAATTCACTTCTAAGCACCACAGACATTGGAATGTCAGTGTCCCTCTTTTCTTTTGAGGGACACAGAACTTCAAGCTTCAGCACCTGTCACGTCGTTGGTTACTCGGGTAATTGCATAGTAGGAATAGCTTGGATTAAATCCTGTACTCAGTTCAATCGTAATCTCGAGGTGTCTTGATTGTAATGTGACATGCCTGTTTTCATTTTTGCATACTCCACAGAGTATACAATGCCTTTTTAGCACAGTTTTTAGCATATATTAAGCTAAATGGAATGCCCCCCAGACACAGCAATCCACTATCTTCCTCCAGAGTGACATACAGCATCTTTAACTGTTATTAATTTGCAACTGGGCGGCACAGTTGTGCAGTGGTTAGCACTATTGCCTCACCTCCCCCCCCGCGACCCTAAAGAGGATAAGCAGTTAGAAAATGGATGGATGATTTGCAATTATTTTCTTTTGTTACTAGGGGGAACAAAACACAACAAACGCAGAAACAGTTGATTCTCCTGCTCAAGTAAGTTCAAAACAGTTTCACACAGTTAAGTATCATCTAAGGAACTGTTGCCCAACTATTTGACATGGCAGCCATGTTCTCAGTTGTATTGTAATGAACTAATATCATGTTCTTCAGATGTTTGTTTGAACATTTGTATTCAATAAACTGAGGGGAAAAGATGATCAAAATAAATAAAAAAAAACTTATTTCATGCGATGACCAATCAAAAAGCGCTGCCTATACTCTTTGTCTCTGTGTGAAGGGGCATACGTTTCTCTGCCTGATGGCAATATGTGTAATATGTTAGGATTTCCTGGTGGTCGTATCATTGACACGCCAAAAACAGCTTCATCTGGGGCAGACAATTTTTCCAATAAATGTTGCCAGATCGGGTGATTTTCCACCCAACTGGGCAGCTTTAGGATGGAATAAATTAATTTGGTGGGTTCACAAAAGTTTGGCCTGGTTCGTCATAGTGCAGACATATTATTTTCAATGTTCATTTTCTTTATAGGCTAATATTGACTGTTTGAACCAACCTGGCAACATTGCTAGCTAGAAGGCTACTTAACAAGGCTGGCTAGTAAACCACCAGAGATGTGCAAGCCCAGTTCTAGCTAGTCAGACCAGCTCATAGCAAAGTCAGAATAGAATACAATAAGAATAAGAATACAGTTAGGTCTGTGGTAATATCCTACATATTTGTGAATTTGGGTACATTTCATGAACCTAAAAATGACCTCCCAGCTGTGTCGTGCCATGTGGCGGACTGAGCTTCAGAGAGTTGTTGGATAAGAGCAGGTGGGTGGGCAGGTGTCAAATCTGAGTACTGGAATTAAAAACAAGGACACATCACCAACAGTATGATAATAACATCCAAAACACAAGCTTCAGTCTCAGTTTCTATGACAGGAGAAATACTTTCAAAATACAAATCTTTAAGAAGACAAAAACGGCCAAAATATACAGTGTTACCTACAGTGCCATAGCCCCACCTAGGAAAAATCACAACTGCATTTTAGGCACTGAAGAGTCCTGAGACAAAGACTGAGACTCTGACTGGGGAATCGTGTCATTGAATCACAATGTTGACTGGGGGGGAAAGGACACTGAACTTGATCACCTGTTAGCTCTTTTCTGGCTCATCCCAGACTGAATAAGAACATAAATGAAAATTTCAGTGTGTGAATTGTAAATTGTGTTTAAGCCTGTAGAGCCCTGTTGGAGGACAAATGCTATGGAAATATATTTTCTTGATCAAACACTGTTTTAAAGACACATTTACATGTTCAACCTCAGGTTCATCCATCCACCAGTGCTTCAAGTGATCAAGGTGAGATATGTTCACGTGTTTAATATTTTTAAATTTTTTTTTTTAAATTTGAATATCTTGCTTTGACTAAGCAACTCTACTAAACAAAAATTTAAACGCAACACTTTTTCTCCCATTTTTCATAGGTTAAAGTTAATGATCTAAGACTTTTTATGAACTCAATAGATACATTTCTCTCAAATTCTGGTTGCAAATCAATCAAATTCCTTGTTAGTGAGCACTTCTCTTTTTCCAAGATAATCCATCCACCTGACAGGTGTGGCATATCAAGATTCTGATTTAACACCATCATTACTACACAGGTGTGCCTCAGGATGGACACAATAGAGGCTACTCTAAAATGTGCAGTTTCATGACACAACACAAAACCACATGTCACAAGCTTTGAGAGAGCGTGCAATCGGCATGCTGACTGCAAGAATGTCCACCAGAGCTGTTGCTCATCAACTGAATATTCATTTAACTACCATAAGCTGTCTACAATTTTGCTTCCCTTAATTTGGCAGTACATCCAACCAGCCTCACAATGCAGACCACATGTAACCACATCAGCCTAGGACCTCTACATCCAAAGTCTTATCCTGCAGAAATCTTGTCCTGACAGCAGTATGTCATCATAACTGACTTGTGCGGTTGTTTGGTTGGTTAGATGTACTTCCAAATTTAGGGAAATTACACTGGAGACATCTTATGATACTGAAATGAACATTAAGTTTCAAGGCAACATCTCTGGTCGACATTTGTGCAGTCAGCATGCCAACAGCACAAACCCTCAAAACTTGGCAGATCTGTGGCATTATGATGTGTGATCAAACTGCACATTTTAAAGGGGCCACTTTAAAATGTAAAAGGTCTTTGATCTTTAACTCAAACTTGTGAAAAATTGGAAAAACAACAAAAGTGTTATCTTTAAATTTTTGTTCAGTATATTGAGATCATGTTTCAATTTTGTGAGACACACATGCAACAAACTTTTTTTTTTTCTTCAATCCAATAAGTGAAGAGAAAGTTGGATCTTCAGGGCGAGTCCAGCAATTGGCAATCACCAAGCAGAAAACAACGATGTGAACCTAGACCGGGGTCATACTCAGGTATTTCTAATACTTTCTAAACAATGGCAGCCTACCATAGGGTTATACTTTGTATGTACCTTTATGTGCTTCTATCCACCTTATTTTTCACGGAAACACGGAGGCAAAACAGAATGCAGCCAGCTTCCGTTCTTTTGTGCGACACTTCCGGTCCAGCACTCTTACCACTGTGTAAATGGGAATCGCCTTGTTGTTTACCTTGCTGAGTTTAGCTATATATATGTATATATCACATTTTCCACGTCACTATATCACCGTTTAGACTAATCTGATGTTTGTAAAATCTATAAACACAATGACTGAACAAACATTAGTATTTTCTCTGTGTGTAATTAATAACATGGTTATCGTAGATTAGCTGGGCTAACCGTTAGCTGTTAGCCGTTAGCTGTGTCTGTAATAACTCACTAAACTCACAAAGTGGCCTGTGAAAAAAATATTTTCTCCAGTGGATGTCTTAGTTACATGATTGAGCTAATTTGGTTTCATGTCGTATCCGACAACGGGAGGCTTTTAACAGATGACGATCCTGATGTTAGCTTTGCTGCTAGTGTTGACGTTAGCTGTCCCTGTCAGCTGCAGCCACTGATGCTTTCTAGACATCGTGATTTCCCAAAACTGAATAAATACCACACACAGCAACACAAAACTGCTTTGCTAGCTCAATCATGTTGTAACGGCTGGGTGGTTGATGCGTACATGCTGATTCGGGTGCTATCAGAGCCGATCCGCGCATACACTATGGCTTAATGATCAACTCAGTCAATTAAAACAACCCGTCCTGTATTAGGAGTGTATGTCGCTGAGAAAGAAAGAAAGAAAAGGGTAAAAAAGATAGAAAAGCAGCGTACACCCCACATATTTATTTCTCACAGTTGCGCACACGTTTGGCTGGCATGCAGAAGCACCGTCTGTGTGTCGAGGGTGCGAGCCGCAGCTTCAGCTGCTCAGGTAGAGAGGCTTAGCCCGGTGTGTTTTTTCGCTGATTCGGTTCTGCAGGTTCTCTGCTGGTACACTGGAGACGGGGATCAAGCAGTTTGTCTCACTCGGGATAGACTGTGCTTTTTTGGTTCATAGTTTATGATTGACGTGCGATTTATTCGCGTTTAGAGGGAATAAATTTCTGTTATAACAGAAACGTGGGCACAGTTATCTATACAAAATACACAGACTAACTAACTAACTAACTGATTGACTAACATAAACAACTGAAAATTGAAAAAAAAAATAGCTTGCACCGTTAGCTCCGGTAAGAGAAAGCATGAGGGAAAGCGGCTGACCGGAAGTCACGCACAAAAAAACGGAAGTTGATCACTATTTACTTCCGTGTTTGAAAATAAGGTGGATAGAAAATGTCTGTTAATATCTTGGCCTCAGTAAATACTACTGCAAGCCCTAATGTTAGTAGCTGGTGATGTAGTTTTTATATGTTGATGACGATGGCTCCATTGTGTCATCAAGCCATTATTTTAGGCCCACCCAAAAATCCTGAACACAGAAATGGTGAAAAAATATTTACCAGTCTAACTCCACAATGCAGTACTACACAGTTCTCCGTCTTTCCCCATTTTCAACAAGTATTTTCTAAAATGTATAATGTGTTAAGAAAGAAATTATTGATTTTTCTTTACCTTGACTTTAAATTAAAAACTTAAAGCATTAAATGCAACCAGGCACTGGTGCTGAGTAAATAAGAAACGAGGCTTTAATTGGATAATGTTTTAACCCAGACAATACACTCCGAGGGATCGTTACTCATGGTGTAATATTCCTTTTCTCCTCTTTTATATAACAAAACACCTGATTATGCATTTCTGCTTACCTTATACACTGGTTCCTGTTGAATGGTTCTTTGCTTTTACACTGACAGAAGGCATTATACTGTCTGAAGTGAAAAACATCATGAGATATGTCCAAAAAAAACTACCAGACCAAGACAACAAGCTTGAACAGTTCCTCAAGTAAGTATTCAGTTTTTCATATTCCATATTCTTTATTATATGAAACTGGTCTCACTCTGTTGTGTTGAGCCAGTCTGTATTTTGTTCTTACATTAGTCTTAAGCAAGTTGGACAGACATACTGACTTATTTTAAGCCTAAAAAGCGTATCATCTGGCTCTTTAGCTGCTTAATACCTCATGTTCATAAGCTAGTTGTTATTTTGGTGTGTCTGCAGGTACCACAGTGATTTATTGGAGTGTTTTGGCTGAAATTAGCTGCTTGCTATGTTTGAAAGTGAGTCCGATGAGGTTTGGCCAAAGTTTTAGGATGAAAAACTGAAACCAATGAGCGAAAGACGATATAAAGCCCTGTAAAGCAGAGGGGAAACTTAAAGTCTGGTGATGATTCTGTGTGGTGTCATCTCTTGGTGACCCTTCTCACATACAAGTCGTCATTCGAACCAGTTAATATGAAAATATTGATTACAGCTGTTTGAGTAGGCTGGTTATACTGTAGACATTTTTCTATGTTGACACATTCTTTCAGTGTTTGTTTGTTTTCCAAATTAATCAATGAACTCCTGTTCAACCTCTTGTACAACAGGAAGAAAATTAACGACTTGGAGATCGAAAAGAGGGAACTGGTCGGTGTCTTTGGTAAAACCGGGGCTGGAAAGAGCTCTCTGATAAATGCCGTCATTGGAGAGAAGAATCTCTTGCCTATTGGGAGGGTCAAAGCATGTACCACAGTCATGATTAAAGTGGAGGCTAACATGCTACACCAAAGATATGAGGCAGAAATTGAGTTCATTACAAAAGAGGTAAAATTAGTTGAATATACTGTGTTTATGTTCACTTGAAGCAAACTGAAAAGTTATGATGTAGCTGCAAAAATATAGTTGCTGATTACATCACATGATATTTAATTAAAATGACATAAATTAATTCATTTTTAGGAGTGGAAAGATGAGTTGTGGTCCTCGTTAAATTTCCTTGGGGATAATGCTGATCAGGAAGATGAACAGGAAGATGAACAGGAAGGTGATCAAGAAGATGACGAGGATCAGGACACTGTTGACAAGCTTTTAGCGCTGTATGGAGAAGAATGGAGAGACAAAACCCCTGAAAACCTCATGGAAAACAAGTATTTCAAAGAAATTCCTGAATTTCTTCTATCCAAGAGAAAGCTTCTGACAGCTGAATCAGTGAGTAAGACAAAATAAATATGTGTGTGTGTGTGTGTGTGTGTGTGTGTGTGAGTGTGTGAGAAAAGGTTTAGTTTGGAGGTACAGTAATTCAACAAATGTAAAAGTAAGAAGAGTATGTAAAAAAGTGCCTTGTTAAAGCAATGGCTTGTATTTTGAAGTGCATTTGAAATCACTTTGGCTGTGATTGTGACCTTGCCATAAGGGAAAGGTTGGTCAGGAAGTGTGTTTTTGGATGAATTTTGATATTTTTGAGTTTCATCCATATCCACTGTATGTCGACCTTGTCGACCGTGTGCTTTTTCTGTTGCCCTGGCCTTGTTAACTACAAGATTTGTAGCATAGACTTCCATTATAACCACATTTTTTGACCTCCCATGTAAAACAAAGTGAAAAAAAGATTCCCTGTAATTCCCCATTTCTCTGCAGCAAACTACTTGAAGTTTTGTAAAAATAAAGTCAATCACAAAATTGCCCCATTTTCGCATCACCCCACCCTGCCCAGCCAAATACTGACCTCTGGTGTCATATAAGAAACTTGCATGGCTGCAGACGAGGTCAAAAAACATCTTCTTGACAACTAAAATGGTTTTGATGTGGAGTTAGTGATAAGCTCTGTCAGTCAGAATGGTTGAAATGGAAAAATATTTTCCAGGTGTGTGTCAGTGTGTAATCTACTCATAGACACTGAAATTCTTATGGGAAAATATGCAATTTTGGAAACTCATAAAAAGCCATAAAACCAGTATTTTTTATTCCTTGGCCATGGCAGGATAAAAATCAGGATTTTCATCAGGTTTTGCATTCATTTTGAAGGTTAGGCCTCAAATTTTATGTTTTTACTCATATTTAGCTGATTTTTTGTATTTCATATTTCCCACTGAGGAACAGCCATGCCTCTGTCACAAACAGTGACGCCCCCAAAAAAGGCACATTTGTTCTGATATGGATGGTAAGGACTGCTACCTGCATGTTCATGACAAAATAAGATTGTGTGTGTGTGCGTGTGTGCGTGTGTGTGTGTGTGTGTGTGTTTGTATGTAATTGGGTTGCAAATCTGTACCCCCTCCATTTCTTTGCTCTTGTACACGCACACACATGCACATGTATGCGCGCGCGCACACACACACACACACCACTTTCCCTTTTCAATTCAATTATTTGTTCTGTCCTAAACACACACACACACACACACACACACACACACCGCTTTCCCTTTTCAATTCAATTATTTGTTCTGTTCTAAACACACACACACACACACACACACACACACCACTTTTCCTTTTCAATTCAATTATTTGTTCTGTTGTTTGATATTAGTTTTGATGGATGTAATAAATGCTATTACTTTTGCAATTTGGTGAGTGGTGTCAGAGGTGATAGAATGGGGCAATTTTGTAATTATTATTATAATTATAATAATTTTACAAAACTTCAAGTAGTTTGCTGCAGAGAAATGGGAAATTACCGGGAAAATCTTTTTTCACTTTGTTTTACATGGGAGGTCAAAAATGTGGTTATAATGTAAATCTATGGTACAAATCTTGTAATTAACAAGGCCAACGTAACTTTTTGTTCAATCTCACATTATGCAAAAAGTAATAATACACCAAAATCAATCTTCTCAAATATTATCATGATGGGTAAGCCGGTGATAATGATATTAAACAAAGTCTTTTGGTTTTTTTGAATATTAACTTGACTATAGTGTATTTTTCAATAGTTAGTGGTATATGATCAAAAATGGCATCTGAAGGGTTAATTATTAATGTGATTCATTAAATCATGATATAAATCAATTAAGAACCCCTTCATGAAGAAAAAGAAAAAGTTTGGAAAAATAATAATTCCACTAACACAAACAAAATGCAATGCTGAAAAATCCCAAAATTTTGCTCGACATGTGCTGTGTTGTTATTTACATGAACACAACACAGGCTCCGCTACATTTACTGTGTGCACAGTGCCATGCTGCGCGTTAAAAAAGTCATCATTAGCGGTCATATTTCAGCAGTGACGGTGCGCCGCTGCTAGTTGCATATAGGGGAAACACTGTGGCTCAATGGATTTGTTCTGTTTTGGAATATATAATATTCTTCCAAATCTGGTTCTTCTTATACTTTTTGTTTTGTGTCATATGCATCCATAGTTGTGCTGTCATTTTGTCTCAACTCCTGTTTATCTGTTGTTGTTGTTGTTGTGCTGTGTTAGAAGTATTGTCATGTTTTTATTCTGTCAAGTGTATTGTCATGTTTTATATTCTGTCTTGTATTGTCATGTTTTACTCTGTCATATGTATTGTCATGTTTTACTCTGTCATATATATTGTCATGTTTTACTCTGTCATATGTATTGTCATGTTTTACTCTGTCATATATATTGTCATGTTTTACTCTGTCATATGTATTGTCATGTTTTACTCTGTCATATATATTGTCATGTTTTACTCTGTCATATGTATTGTCATGTTTTACTCTGTCATATATATTGTCATGTTTTACTCTGTCATATATATTGTCATGTTTTACTCTGTCATATGTATTGTCATGTTTTATATTCTGTCTTGTATTGTCATGTTTTACTCTGTCATATATATTGTCATGTTTTACTCTGTCATATGTATTGTCATGTTTTTATTTTGTTTTTTGTCTGTCTGCCCAGGGACTACAGATGTGAATTAGCTGATAGCTAAATCTGGTGCAATTTTGCTGATTGTGCAATGTCCCTGTCAAATAAACACTAAACTAAAACTAAACTAAAGTTAGTGTATTTTTAATATTCAGAATTTCGCTTCGACAAGCTCTCTCTTTTTTTGACCATACACCTGTTTGGATCTCTGGGCTCTATCAAAATCTGGCTGTTAAAATTTAAAGGTTCTGCAATTGAGAAAGTTGGGGAAGGTTTCTTAGACAGAGCAACAATTAGCATTGAAGAAATGATCAATACTGGTCAAACTCGCATACAGAACAATTAAAAAAATTTATGTTTATTACTATTAATGTAACTAATTTAATCTTTTTTTCCTTGTTCCTTTCAATGATAGTGTTTCTCAATTGCTCTCCTTTTTTATCTTATCCTCTTGTAATTCTTCTATATAATTTGTAAAGCACCTTGAAGTTTGAGTTTGTGCATACAAATGAAATCACCTTACGTTGCCTTAATCTGATTGTACTGTTGATTGCAGGCTAAAGAGCTATCTGCAAAATTAGTCAAATACACAAGGAGTGAATCAAACGATGGAGAAGGAAAAGAAGTGAAGAGGTGGTATTGGCCCCTGGTGAAGTGTGTGACTGTGAGGGTGCCTAACAATGATCTTCTCCAGCATGTCACACTTGTGGATCTTCCTGGAAATGGGGACCGCAACAAGAGCAGAGACAAGATGTGGAAAGGGGTAATTTATTCACATGTAGTGCTGTTTATTGTGTCTTACTCTGTTATCTGGAAACTTAACGGTGCTTTTTACAAAGCACAGATAATTGATTATTCATTATTGACTTATTATTACGTCCCTTCAGGTTGTTGGAAGTTGCTCTACTGTGTGGATTGTGACTGAAATGAAACGAGCAGCAGCAGAGCGTGAAGCCTGGGACATCCTGAAAAGTGCCAGTAGCCTCATCGGAAATGGTGGCGAATGTCAGCGCATCCACTTCATCTGCACCATGTCTGATGATATTGGAGATACGGATGATCGGTAAGTGATTTAAGGTGCCAAAAGTAAAAAGCTATATATAGGTTTGGGCTTTTTGTTGTTGTTGTGATGCATCTCCTTGTAGTCAAGGACAATTTGTATTTTGTGGTTGTTTTGTGTCTCTATGTAGTTGTTTTGCATCCCTCTGTGGTCTGGAAACTGCCTCCAAAACAAGCAAAATTGCAAAACTGCACCCTCATAACATTCCCTATGATCATATTATGTTTACATGAAAAAAAGATTTTAACCAGAGCGGTCGTGTGCATGTAAACACACTTACTGAGCACAGCTGACTTCCAGGTTTTGGTAACAAAAATCATCATTGCAGGATACTCTATTGTGCTGTTTTTGTATTTTCGTGTGTTTTTTACATTTGCAGAAAATGTAGCTTAGTGTTCTCAAATAAGAAATTAGTTTCTCCATTTCTTTGTCTTTGCAGTCTAAGAAACCAACATAACACTATATTTTTCAAGCCCTGAAGCTTCCTAAAATTTCCAAGGAAGGAACTGATATCTAACTATAAATTATTGGGAATTTATAGAAACTATGTAATATACCATTTGGTGCGAATATAGGGAAATTGAGACACTGTTCAACTGAATCACTTCCAGTTAATTAGTCAATTGAATTCATTGTGTAACCTAGACAGTCTTTTAGTCCGTGCATGGTAGGTCAGCTGAATATGAAAACACTAGATATTTGTTTGGTGTTTTAATGGAGTTGAAACTTCTCAAACACTTCCTTTTCCCCCCAAAACCGTGAGTCCAATCATTAACGTATGGATACAAACAGAGAGAGGAGATTCTCCCAAACTTGTAGATGTCTTCTTTATGTTTGCAGTGTCAAAAATGTGATCATGGTCGCAGGTTAGAAAATTGGCACCCCCAGCTCTTTTCAAGAAATTTCTCTTCTCAGTTTACATAGTGAAGTGAATGAGAGTGAATGAGAAAAAAAGGCTCTCTCTTTACTTGGAAGCTTAGTGAGCCAAATGTGTAAGTGTTTGTGATTCCATTGTCACATTTCTGTGACCATAACAAATTTCCCTACATTTTGATTTGAAAAAATTTCAAGAAAATTTTCCAACTCCTCCACACTCTAGCGATGATGTCACCACTCTAGCTCTGTCCCATAGACACCCATTATAAAAATCTGAAATGTCTGAAAAACAACATGAAATGTAAACTGCAATTTCTTAAAAACTATACCAGATTTCAAAATGCTAATTTGGTCCAATAAAGTCCAGAGTCTCATGAGCCTTTTAAACTTTGAATCATTTTTCGACATACAAGTATGGCAATTTGCTGTGGCTTCAAAGAGGAGTGATTTTAAGTTGATTTACTGACGATCTCCAATCACTTTGAATGGGAAATTCCACAATTTTTTGCGAATTTCATTAAAAAAAAAAAAAAAAAGCTGGGCAAATCTCTGGGAAAAGTCATAGCACACAATTACCAAATTTTCCGCATGTTTTGATCTATTTTTTTGCATATGTGTTGGCAACGCTGTTGGATGAGTAGTTAACTTGGCTTAGAATGAGTTCTTTCGAGGAAATTCCTTAAGAAATCAGCTACTTGTAAACTCAACACAATTAAGTAAACTAAAATAGCAGTCTCTAAACTTAGTCTTTTTCCCTAAAATTATTACCAAAACATTTTGTAGAAAATCACAGACTTTGTTACCTTTTCAGTGAAAGGTAGAGTTGTTGGTAAAAAAGTGTTTTATCCTGAGATGAGTGAAGACCACTGTGCAAGCTGGAATTTCAGGTTAAATTTCTCCAAATACTGTATGAGGTGCCACTTCATAAAAATATTTTCTTTCAGTTCAAGAGATGCTGTTCGTGCTCTCATATTTCAAAACAACATACAAGCCAAGGAAGAAGTGAACAAAGAGTTCAGAAAACTCAAGGAGTTTAAGGTGAGTTTAATAGACTGACAGATAATGAAACACAACAATTTTCTACAACTGCAAGCCTGATGTGAAATCAAACCCTTTTTTTCAGAAACATTTCAGTTATGAAAGTTTCAAAGTCTTCACAGTGAGCTCCAAAGAGTTTCTGAAGCAAAAACGTCTGACGCCAGAGGAAACTGGTAGGTGACGTCTCATACTGTATATGAGCACTCTGTGGATAACAGAAAATGTATAACAGCTCCAACACATGTTTTGTTTTAGTTTACTTTCACCACTTTAACTAAAACGAAAATAACTAATTGAATTTTGACATTTGACTTTAATTATGTAGTTTAAGTATGTAAGATGTAATCTGATTATTTTTTTTCACAGAAATACCCAGACTTCAGGAATTTCTGCAAGAGCTCAATGACTGTCACTCAGAGACATTAAACTATGTGTCTGGAGCTCATGGGATCCTCTCTCTGATTCAAGGGGCCAGAAGTAGAGCAGGGGTAAGATCAAGTCAGGCTGAGTGTCCATACAGTGTTTTTTTCTGAGTGGCAACGTCTCTATTCAGTTGTTCCCAATGAGGAGAGAACGTAAAGGTGCTGTACCCAGCATCCTTTGCGGAGCTCTCTGACTTTTTTGTGCAGCCAATCCAAGCGCCTCTACTTAAAACATCTCTGAACATTTCAGAAAGGTGCTGGTGCCGTGGTACTGTCACTCCCTGTCAGGCAACCAATCATATTTTAGATGGGGCAGGACTCTTCACCTTGGTAACC